>NC_083473.1:23134817-23354817 GCF_030014155.1 Tachysurus vachellii
AGAGAGTGTTCAGTGCGCATGTGTGACATTAGCAGAAAGTGGTTTTAACATTGACATGGAGGATAAAAACAAAGAAAGAAAGAGAAGAAAGACTTACGATAAGGTAAGAAGTAGGACGTGTTAATATAGGATCAGCTTTCCAGCGCTGGAGAGAACTGAAGGAGCAGGAAGGCCTGCGATGGGACGCCGAGGCGCTTTTTTCCTTCTCGATAGGTGAGTAACGTTGGTTTTGCTTTGTTACACAGAACTAATATATGCCTTTGTCCTTTACATGATTATGCTTGTGTGTCATTTTTGCTTGTTTGTTTATCTGCAATCGTATTGTTCTTCCCTTCAGCTATGATAAAGACACATTTCTTTCCAGTAGTTGCCTGGGTTACGTATGTATGTGTGGGCGGAGCTATCGATACAGGGGTGGGACCCGTTTGGGTTAGGGGCGTGTTTGTTTTGGTGATTTCAAATATCAACATTGGCTTTCAAACAACGGAGACCCCACCTTTAACACAGTTCATACTAAATATGTGACACATTTGCTCTATTTGGATCAGTATCTGTTTAGAGCTCCAAATAGCTGAACCTCTATTCAGATTTAAACCAGAATGAGTGTGGCCAAGAACTTTTTTTTTTACTCCTTAAGAAAAATGCCAGAACTGTCAGCAATACAGTTCCTCAGCCTCTATTGTATCCTTCGAGTCCATACTTGTTCTCAACTAATGATGCACATGGTGGCAAGCTTTTTTACACATGTAGAAAAAATAAAAGTTCTTCATAAAGCATCTTAACCCTTAAGGTCAACCTCATAAGATCAAAAAGTGTTAGGAGAAGTGAGGAGGACATTTAAAAGGATTAAGAGTTTCTTTATCAGAGGAGAAAATGACTGAAAGGTGAAGAAGGAGAAGAAACATGTTGTGTACAATATTTAATGCTGATAGTGAGTTAATAAAATGATACAGATTAGATCGTGTAGGGATTATTGTTGTGACCTCATTGTTGTGAAACAGAGCTGAAATGCCACAGAGGCAGAAACGATATCATTTTGTCTCTATGACATTTAATTTAATTTACATTATATTTATTACATTTATAACATACAGACGTTAGAACATCTCTAATACGATCGATCACGATCGTAATCCCTACACCATATAACCTCAAATATCTTAAAGTGAAGGTTTATAATAGAGCAGATTTTAAAAGCGCTCCTGTTTATTATTGAACAACCAATCACAGTCTTTAAAAGAATGTGTCATACCTAGTAACAGGTTTAGCCCCGCCCCCTCTCTAAGATAAACGTTGTTGTATTTTCTTGCTCAGAATTGCACTGAGATTGCTCCTTAAGATACGACTTCCTGAGATCATTCTTAGAGTCTTTATGACTCTTTATGACTCGTATTAACATTGTCTGGCCTCTTAAAGATTTATCGGTCAATCGTTTCTGACTTGCGTTTCTGTCTTTCTAGTTGAGAAAGATTAGAATTTTTCTTGGGCTGCTGGAAAAGCTTTAAGAACATGACAAGTCAGCGTTCCGAATATATAGTGTCCTTTATGATGTGTAGAGTGTTATTTATATTGTACAGTCTGAACTGTTACGGTGCTAAAATCCATCAATAGAATGTATTATGAGTTACAATGAGTTCTCAGAGTTGTTTGATGAAGCAGTTCACTACCAGCATCAATCGGACATAGAAGGCACATCGCGGTGCCATTATCCCATTACCTGCCCTTGCTGAACAGAAATATTTAAAAAGCTCTTTAAACAGGGTCTGTGTATATCCTCACAGCCTGTCATCCAGCTCTAGGTTCATTCTAAATGAAGAATAAGCATGAACAATCGAGAGCGTGCTATCATCTGTGTGACAGAGCTGAGAGCGAGAGAAAAAGCAAGATGTGCTTTTCTCTACCACAGCTGTTCTGACTCTAAAATGAAAAGGAAAAAAAAAAGGTTTTCATAAGTCTTGGAGATAAGTCACAGTCTCCATAATCGTCTCTCAGAAATGTTTTGTGTTGCTTTCCGCACATTCAGTGATTCAGTGAGGTTTGGGAGCCTTAATGCTATAGTCACAACTCACCAGAAGTTGCTCATGGGTTCCTGTGCATTGTGGATCTAAATCACTAGAAAAGGAAAGAGCAGGTGATTTATGATCATAGAGCAGTTTTAGCTACACTGTGAGCAGCGATAGATACACACCAGGATCCTTACACACACCTTCATTTGTTAGGGTTTGTAGGTGTAAAAACATACATGCTTGCGTCTGTGATTAAGTCACAGAATGGAGAGATCTTTTTTCAGTCTGGAATCACCACGAACCGGCTGTCAGGGCAGAATCGTGCACACACAAACACACACCATGAGAAATGAGAAAAAACACCACATGCAAACTCCATACACACATACATACATACACACACGTGCACATATACACACACACACACATGCAAAAACACACACACGCACACAAACATATACACACAAACATACACACACGCAAACACATACACGCCCACAAACGCACACGCGCATATACACACATACACGCCCACACAAACAAATGCACACATGCATATACACACATACATGCATACACACATGCCCACACACACACGCATATACACACATACATACACACAAGCACACATACACACCCACACATATACACACATACATACACACACACACATAAACACACACGCACACATACATACACACACACACAAACACACATACTGTACACGCAAACACACACATACATACACACACGCAAACACACATATAAACACACACGCACACACACACAAACACACATACACGCAAACACACATATACACACACATGGCCGACCCCACAGTTCCAAGGCAAAACTGGCTACTTTAAGAAACAATAGAACCATTTACAAGAAATTTTCATCATTTGAATGTTACTTGAAATTACTAGCTGCCTCCAAATAATAATGTTTTTCAGAATTATCCTAATATAGTTTTTATAATTAAGATACTATTTTAGTCTTGTGTGTATTATTGTGTGTGTGTGTGTGTGTGTGTATTATTGTGTGTGTGTGTAGTGCCTTGCCATGGGCTGGCATCCTGTCTTTGTATGTTCCCAGGAAAGACTCCTGATCTGCTACGACTCTGACCAAGACCAAAAGTTTACAGAAAATAAATGACTGAACAAATTACCCCAAAATACTTGGTTTATATATGATATTAGCCACATGTCCACACATCTGGGGACATGTTTACACCATTAAAGTCACAATGCATTCAATGTTTACGGTGTGTTGCATAATCTCTAATCAGAATTATTTCATTCATTCATTCATTCATTCATTCATTCATCGTCTACCGTTTATCCGAACTACCTCGGGTCACGGGGAGCCTGTGCCTATCTCAGGTGTCATTGGGCATCAAGGCAAGATACACCCTGGACGGAGTGCCAACCCATCACACGGCACACACACACACACACTCATTCACTCACGCAATCACACACTAGGGACAATTTTTCCAGAGATGCCAATCAACCTACCATGCATGTCTTTGGACCGGGGGAGGAAACCGGAGTACCCGGAGGAAACCCCCGAGTCATGGGGAGAACATGCAAACTCCACACACACAAGGCGGAGGCGGGAATCGAACCCCCAACCCTGGAGGTGTGAGGCGAACGTGCTAACCACTAAGCCACCGTGCCCCCCCCATTTATTTATTTATTTATTTATTTATTTTTGTTGTTATTAATCTCCTCCAGGTCTCTTTGAGATGTGAAAATACCACATGTATTAAAAACAAAATGACATCCATTACACAAATACTCACATAAATTAACTATATGCAGTCGATCAGATTAACCTCGCCAACAAGTACGAATAATTTAGGGGTCGTAGTAAATTAAGTCCTGCAAATAAAATGATATGATTATTGTTTTATGTGCTTTAAAGTCAAATCCAAATCATGTGAGTCATGATATAGCTCATGCATCATACATACAGTACTGTAGGTCTGATTGCTTCACTGCTAACCTTCTTGTGTTGGTCCTACTCAAAACCCATCCTACTTGGTTCTTCATATTGCCTCCATGTCATTGTGTTAGCTGTGTTTAGCTGAGACTTTTCATCAAGCCCAAAGCGGTGGAACTGGGAATATTGCCTAGGCACACAGATGGTCCAATCCTCACAAATCTCTTTGATGCTGTGAAAAAAAAACTGCCCGAGGTAAATGAGAATGAATGTCCAGGTCCTCTTATCTTGATTGATCTCCAGACTTTCATCAATACCACAAATATAAGAGGCAAGCCTTGATTAATTTAAAGCAGCTTTGTGGTCTGTTGCAGCGGGAAACCTGTCCGATTCGCCGATCGCTACTAGGCAGAAGTCCGTTCGCATTCAGCGTCGTAGTGGCAATCGGTCACTCCACTAATTTATTTTAATGAAACAACACTTTCAACATATTGGAGCATCTTCTCAATTAAAAGAAGAATAGCTATAGGTGTAATCGTAGTTATAGGTAATTGTAGTTTTCACAAGCGAGCATCTGATACTAATCCCGGTCCAGTTGTTTGTATATCAGTCATTTAAAATACTGGTGTAATTGTTTTTTTTTTCCCCCTTTTGTTGTTAGTAATGCAGTTAATAGGATTTGTCGCACTCTTGACTACTTGACGTGGAGTCAGTGTAGCACCTCTAGGTCCGATGAACATTTGTATTGTTTAAATGGGTTTGTGCATCGCTGGTACAATTATACAAAATAGTCCAGGATCCCTGGTGAGATCAAGTGCCGTGAAACCGGATTATTTATTAAAGAAGCATTTATAGAAGCTTTTGCTGTGCTTGCTGGCTTCGTTTTCTATTAAAGGGGGAAAAAAAAACATTTGGAATATTATAGATGCACCACCTCTAATGAGTTAAGAGGAAGTGTAAGAGACAAAACAACCGTCCCAACTATCAGTGTAATCAATAAACACAAATGAGGATCATCAGTCATTATAGGGAATCTATCATAGACACCAGCCTTGAATGAATAGTTTGTTTTGCACTGTATTGCATTAAAGGTGTGAATTTTCTTTTGCAATGTGAGATATTCACAGAACATTTGTACACAAAAATGAGGAGAAACATACCTTTAGGTTTAAAATAAAAGTGTTTATATACTGACTGTGGGGGGCACGGTGGCTTAGTGGTCAGTGGGGGTTCGATTCCCACCTCCACCTTGTGTGTGTGGAGTTTGCATGTTCTCCCCGTGCCTCGGGGGTTTCCTCCGGGTACTCCGGTTTCCTCCCCCGGTCCGAAGACATGCATGGTAGGTTGATTGGCATCTCTGGAAAATTGTCCGTAGTGTGTGATTGCGTGAGTGAATGAGAGTGTGTGTGTGTGCCCTGTGATGGGTTGGCACTCCGTCCAGGGTGTATCCTGCCTTGATGCCCGATGACGCCTGAGATAGGCACAGGCTCCCCGTGACCCGAGGTAGTTCAGATAAGCGGTAGAAGATGGATGAATGAATATACTGACTATGTGAATTTTAACATTTGCATAGAAACTCCATCTCCCTGTTTATTTATGAGGGTCACGTGGGGTGCGAATTCACCGTCGTCTATGATCCTGTTTTTATTGACTTCATCTGGAAAAACCCAAATGAATATTTTTTTGGATTCTCATAAATAAATAGTTCAGTGCAACTTGAATGTTATCACGTCTTCACGTTCTCTTATGAGCTTTCATAAAAGCCCTGGCAGACGTCATGAGTATATCTATTAATAAGTCGATAGGAGTGGACACCAGGATTGTCGCAAAATCTAGATTCCATAGCGAACGTATAATCTAAATGCAAATGGAGCATCCGGCTCATTTCTCCCTTCTGCGGTATCCTAAGGCGGCGACGCTTTAGCATAATAACCTGCGTGTTGTTATTACGCTGGTGGAATTGGATAATGATGAGCCATGATCAAATATTTTAAACTGCATTACAACATTTCCAAAGGAAGCACACCAGAAAGGAACATGGTGGGTTTCATTGTTTTGGTGGATCCCCAACAATGAAAGGATGTATTCATGTATTGGTTTGACCATTCGTTGTTTATTGCGAACATATTTATTTAGCATACGTGTATATGGCTACACATGTGGTGCAGTGGGTAGAGTTGCTGCCTTACAGCTTAATATTCAGTCTGTGCAGTGTATCTCATGTTCTTACTGTGTCCATATCGGTTTCCTTCCAGTTCTCAGATTTCCTCCCACCACCCAGAAATATCAGTAAGGTGCTAGTCTAAATTGTCCCTAGGTGTGAATGTGTGTCACTCCGTGCACAGGATTCCACCTCATTCCAGATCCCTGACCAGAATTTATTGGATACTGACGATAACTGAATGAATTTCTTCTTCAGTAACAGCTTTTTCCCAGTATATATGCTCACTAGTAACTGTATTAGGAAAACAATATTAATACGAAGTAGATCCATGTTTTTTTTCCCAGAGCAGCTTCAGTTTATCAGCACATTCATGCTGCAAATCTCCCTTTATACTTCATCCCAAAGGTGGATTTAGATGTGGTAACCAGGTAAAGCCACTGAAGTCGTTATTAAGTCCATGGAGACGGTTTGAAACAATTTACGTTTTTGCAACATGGCACAATATCATGCAAGGATACTCAGATAATCCTGTTTAGACGATGCTAAATTTGGAATTACGCAGATCATTTGTGCCAAGGACACATTCCCTGCATCATTACACTACCACCACCAGCCTGAACTGTTGACACAAGGCAGTTTGGGTCCAAGGATTCATGCTGTTGGCGCAAAAGTCTGCCCAGATTCTCTAACAGCAGAAATCAACATTCATTAAGCCAAGCAAAGTTTTTTCTAATCCTCAAGTGTCCAGTTTTGTTGAGCCTGAATTTGCTGTAGCCTCATTTTCCTGTCCTTGGCTGACAGGACTGGAAACTACTGTTGACTTTCGCTGCTGTATCCCATCTGACTCAAGTTTTTGTCATGTAACGCATTCTGAGATGTTTTTCTGCTTAAAGGTGTGGTCTCCGTTGTTTGAGAAACGCTTCAGAAAACTGCATTGGGACGCCAAACAAAACAAAAACAAAACAAACATGTAGCCAATGAGCAGAAAGGGGCGTGTCTTGTCAATATGGGTGGAGAGAGTGTTCAGTGCGCATGTGTGACATTAGCAGAAAGCGGTTTTAACATTGACATGGAGGATAAAAACAAAGAAAGAAAGTGAAGAAAGGTTTACGATAAGGTAAGAAGTAGGACGTGTTAATATAGGATCAGCTTTCCAGCGCTGGAGAGAACTGAAGGAGCAGGAAGGCCTGCGATGGGACGCCGAGGCGCTTTTTTCCTTCTCGATAGGTGAGTAACGTTGGTTTTGCTTTGTTACACAGAACTAATATATGCCTTTGTCCTTTACATGATTATGCTTGTGTGTCATTTTTGCTTGTTTGTTTATCTGCAATCGTATTGTTCTTCCCTTCAGCTATGATAAAGACACATTTCTTTCCGTTAGTTGCCTGGGTTACGTATGTACGTGTGGGCGGAGCTATCAATACAGGGGTGGGACCCATTTGGGTTAGGGGCGTGTTTGTTTTGTTGATTTCAAATGTCAACATTGGCTTTCAAACAACGGAGACCCCACCTTTAACAAAGATGTCAAAAGTGTTTATTTCAATTGCCACAGCAGTCTTGTTTTTCCTTTCCCATGAACACACCATTTCAACAGAAGAACTGCGCTCAGGAGATATTTATTTTTCTGTTTAATAGACTGTTGTGCTTGAAGGATATTTTACCAATTCGGATGTTCGATGTGAACATTAAATGAAGCTCATATACTATATACATAGCATCCCAATCATATGCCAGCGTCACAACGTAAAAAATCGTGCAGCTACAAGCATTTTATTGGTATCGAGTTTGACAGTAACTTAAAACTTAACACAAAGTCATTCAGGTTGTTTATCATATTCCGCTTTGTTATAGTCAGTCATTAAACTCCCAGTATTTAACAGGCACTAGATAAAAACGCAGACGTCGGGGACTACAGATGGTAAACACCTTCGAGGTATGATTACACTAAATAGACACTTTATCAGACAATAAACAAGACTCAAATAAAAGGACAATTACTACTGCACCTTGCTGAAGGAAAGAGCCTCAAGTGCAACCACAACCACATTGTCTGTGCACATCCCATTTTCTCCAAAGAAAATATTTACAGCTATTTTAAAAAGAAGCTAAAAAGAAAATAAGGAAAATAACATGAAAGGAATGTTCCCAGATTCCTGTAAAAATGAAACGATTTTCTGTTAGAAGATCCACGGGAGAGAAGATCTCCAGAGATCAGACTGGGAACGTGATCCAGTTATCGAGTCGTGGAACGCTTTGAGAAGAAACTTTGAAATCCCTGAAATACAGAAACATGTAGTCTGGGGAGCGAGACTGAGAACACAAGCTTCTTCTGTCTGTTTTGCATAAGTTTTAAGAAGAAAACACATTCTAAACAGTATGCTTATTACCTGTACTCAGTTCATGTCAGTTGTACAGACATTCAGCTCACTTCGGATTTTTTCCTTAGTTTTAAAAATATATAATTCATGCAATAATTTATCATTCAAAGGACGAAGTTTGTCAGATACAATTCTATTCACTTGCTGTCTTCTAACGACAGATAAAGACTTACTGTATCTCTTCCTGGAATTCTTAACCTGGCACTTTTTTCTGTTTGTTTAAAAAATTGTCTCTGTGCCATATTACATTCCAATAGAGTTTTAGGCTCATGGTATCCTTTAATTCTCAAACATTGTGAACCATTCATTCATTCATTCATTCATTCATCTTCTACCGCTTATCCGAACTACCTCGGGTCACGGGGAGCCTGTGCCTATCTCAGGTGTCATCGGGCATCAAGGCAGGATACACCCTGGACGGAGTGCCAACCCATCACAGGGCGCACACACACACTCATTTGGGACAATTTTCCAGAGATGCCAATCAACCTACCATGCATGTCTTTGGACCGGGGGAGGAAACCGGAGTACCCGGAGGAAACCCCCGAGGCACGGGGAGAACATGCAAACTCCACACACACAGGGTGGGGGCGGGAATCGAACCCCGACCATGGAGGTGTGAGGCGAACGTGCTAACCACTAAGCCACCGTGGTAACCACTAACCTCTCCCATTGTGAACCAGATCATTTAATCGTTTAATCATTAATTGAGGCTTCAAAGCACTTTTGTGCAGAGGTAGGAGTAAGTCACACATGTGCAAGTCACAAGTAAGTCAGAAGTCATGAACGTCAAGTCAAAGTCAAGTCGAGTCTTTTTTTAATATTTGTCAAGCAAGTCTCAAGTCTCAAATTTGTGACTTAAGTCTGACTCGAGTCAAGTCATATGACTCGAGCCCCCCATCTCTGCTTTTGTGTGTCGCTTTGGATAAGAGCATCTGCCAAATGCTGTAAATGTAAATGAAAATTCATATCTTTACAAATCTAAATACATGGGTGAATTTTTTCTTCTGTGTTTTCTCTGTACTCGGTGAGTTCAACTAATGCTCCAGTTGACAACGGAATGGAAACCAGTTTCATCTCTCCACCAAACAGTTAAACCGGTGGTGAAGATCCTGTAGAATTCTTCAGTGGTGTTTTTTGTTTAGAATGATTTGTTTGCCTGCTTTAAAATGCTGCTCATTAGTGTAGCTTTTGTAGCCTGGCAGCAATTACTTTCCTAATCAATATGAGTATTTGACCTGCGTCTGCACACGGCAGTGAGTTTCTCCTCTATTCCTATGTGAGGTCAACTTAGACTTATAAGAGATCGTAGGTAATGATTTTCCTCATGGGAAGAGTTACCACTGTAATATAACTGCAGATGAACAGCTAAAGAAATGCTATGATCAACACACTCCTTTAGTCTTCATATAAAGAACACTTTAGTGCAGTTGTAGATGATCGCTAGGCTGTTTAAATCATTTTATGTAAGATTTGCAGATTTTACATGGTCGAAACCACCAATTTCCCCTTTCTGAGTGACAAAACCAAGCATTTTATATTTTTGTAATCGTTCAACATGGCATAATGTGGGCAGGTAAGTTACTGATAATTTGATGATGCTCACTCACTCATTTTCTACCGCTTATCCGAACTACCTCAGGTCACGGGGATCCTGTGCCTATCTCAGGTGTCATCGGGCATCAACGCAGGATACACCCTGGACGGAGTGCCAACCCATTGCAGGGCACACACACACTCTCATTCACTCACACAATCACACACTACGGACAATTTTTCCAGAGATGCCAATCAACCTACCATGCATGTCTTTGGACCGGTTAAGGAAACCGGAGTACCCGGAGGAAATCCCCGAGGCACGGGGAGAACATGCAAACTCCACACACACAAGGTGGAGGCGGGAATCGAACCCCCAACCATGGAGGTGTGAGGCGAACGTGCTAACCACTAAGCCACCGTGACCCCCGCCTTTGATGATGCTAGTCTTTGTTATTATATTTCATGACTAGGAGTTTCCTACCTTCAGACAAGTAGAACAATGTAGAACAAAATAAAAAACCTTTAGCAGTGATTATTGTGGACACCTGACCAAGCAACCAAGCATCCCATTCCAGATATACTGTACAGTAATTCCTCTTTGCTGTTATAATAAGCTCCGCTCTTCTGGGAAAGGCTTTCTGTTGGAGTGTAGCTGTGAAGATAGATTTGTATTCATTCAGCTATAGGAGTGTTAGTGAGATCAGGCTCTGATGTTGGGTGAGGAGGTCTGGGCTTCAGTCAATGTTCCAGTTCATTCCAATAGTGTCCACTGGGGTTAAGGTCAGGACTCCTCTCTGCGAGATACGTCTTCCTCTCCATGCTTGTCTTCAGGGGTCTCACAGGGGCATTGTTATACTGGATGTCGGAACATGTTTTGAAAGATCCGCTTATGAGTGTGATGTTCCCTTAAATGAAATTCAACTGTTTCCATAGCAGCAAGACTTTCAGACATAGAGGACAATCCTGAACCTAAAACCAGCCATAAACAGCAATAAAACACACTAATAAGACAAACAGAATCAAGGCGAAACCATATGACAGCATATCCACCTCATATTCAGCATTGTGTAAGACTTCCAAGTTCACCAGTTCCAGTTATTTTAGCTGGCTAGCATGTATTCATCACAGTGTCTATGAACATTCATTCATCTTCTACCGCTTATCCGAACTACCTCGGGTCACGGGGAGCCTGTGCCTATCTCAGGGGTCATCGGGCATCAAGACAGGATACACCCTGGATGGAGTGCCAACCCATCACAGGGCACACACACACACATTCATGCAATCAATTTTTTGGACAATACGGACAATTTTTCCAGAGATGCCAATCAACCTACCATGCATGGGGAGGAAACCGGAGTACCCAGAGGAAACCCCCGAGGCACGGGGAGAACATGCAAACTCCACACACACAAGGCGGAGGTGTGAGTCGAACGTGCTAACCACTAAGCCACCGTGCCCCCCTGTCTGTGAACAGTGTGTATTAAAATCTTCTAGTTAATGTTAATAGAAAACAGAAAAATCTTACACTTAAGAGTTGTCAGAATAACTTGCATCATAGCACTATAGAATTTGTCTGGAAACTTCCCAGAACTATCATCTATAAGACACCAACTGGCCGTGTTTATAGAGACTGTGATGAATTTTGTTTATACGGTTTGCCACAAACAAGAAAGTGTGTTTTAACCTGCATGCACAACAGAGCTGAATGTACTTGTGACACTGAAGGATCTTCAGCTGCCTCCTAAAAAAAAGGCTATTCATCTTTGGATAAAGGCTTTGAATCTAATGAAACCGCCAAAGCGACCGGATGTTTGCTCTTTTCACCTTATTGCCAAAAGGTCTACGGTGGAAGCTTGGAGCATATGTTTATTGTCTAGGCCTCTGATAGACCAGTGAAAACTCTGAAGCAGCATCGATATAAATAACTATTAAAGACTCTTACGGGTTGTAAGAGGTCACCTATGGGTGACCAGAAATTATTATAAAGATGACGGCACTTTCTTGCTTGTGATAATCAATGTCCTAAAACCTGCATGTCAGACTGCCCAATAAAATATGTTCAAAAATCTTAATTAAAATCTAATGTAGGGTCGATCAATACTTTTATACATAGGCATCCGAATGAGATTTCTGTGATAAACACTACATGCTATAAACCCCAATGTGAATCGTTTTGCTGCTTATTCTAGTGATTTGTGAACTGACTTTAAATATGATTCACTTTTAGTACACTGTAAAAGTTCTCATTCATCTTCTACCGCTTATCCGAACTACCTCGGGTCACGGGGAGCCTGTGCCTATCTCAGGCATCATTGGGCATCAAGGCAGGATACACCCTGGACGGAGTGCCAACCCATTGCAGGGCACACACACACACACTACGGACAATTTTCCAGAGATTCCAATCAACCTACCATGCATGTCTTTGGACCGGGGGAGGAAACCGGAGTACCCAGAGGAAACCCCCGAGGCACGGGGTTAAAATCCCCCCCCCCCCCCCCCCCACGGTAAAAGTTATGTGAACGTATTTCTATTTATTTCTGGATATTGAACTAAAGTGAAGATGTTTAGTAATAGTTGTATTGGGCAGTGGTGGCTCAACTGGTTAAGGCTCTGGGTTGTTGATTGGCGGATCGGGGTTCAAGGCCCAGCACAGCCAAGCTGCCCCTGTTGGGCCCTTGAGCTGCCCCTGCACTCTGATCCCAACCTCCTCAGTTGGGGTATGTGAAGAAAATAATTCCACTGTGCTGTAATGTATATGTGGTGATAATAATGGCTTTTAATCCATCGTCTTTGCGAGTTGCGCTAAAGCTTATATATAATTTCGCTCATGTTTTTATAGCAGCATTTGAACTTGTAAGTTTAACCACTGTGAAATGTCTTACAGCATAAAATTATCTTACTGTCATTTCCTTTATTTGAGTGTTTTCTAAACTTTGTGGTGTAAGATGGCTCAGTGATCCTGAGACTGGCTTCAGATCCTCTGTGACAATGACCGAGCAAAGCATTTGAGAGTTCAGTGTCTCGTCTTCTGGGTTATTGGTAATATTATGCAATAGGAATAAGACTGACTTGATGACTGTACATGTAAAAGAGCTGGAAATAAAATGCAGACTGATTCACAAAGTTTGAGTTAATTAACCTTTTATATGCCCTTGAATAATATTCTGCTTTTCCGCGCAAGGTCTCGGCATTAATTACTAAAATTGCGGTTACTCCCTAGTACATTTTTTAAGTATCTCTAAATAATATAGTTTTTCAATATTATCAGCTTGATTCATTTAGCCGTATAGCAAGCTGACATATCTGTTATTGATTTGTTTTCCTCCTAGTGCTTTAGAAAGAAAACTCTAACTACACAGGCCATATAACGCTAATTGTGTATAGCTACAAAGACAAGTGATCAATCTTCTACTGGAGTGCGTATTGTTTACACAGCAGTCAAGGATTAATTAGCATCCAGACATTGTAGTAGCATATGATGATTCAGAAGTTGGCTATATTTTGAATAAGGTACATCATAAATGTTTACGATTGCATTAAGGACACATTGGATTTTCCGTGATAGCAGCTCTGACAGCAGCACAAGGAAAAGCACAGGTTTATATGATTATACATGTGAGGAAGCTCTTCAATTCGTTTAAAGGACGTTCAGTCCATCACCTCGGTGCTAGAAGAGAAGAATCTTTATGTATATCAGTCTCTTACCCTGAGAGATGGTGGGACCGGTCGAGCAGTGCTGTAGAAGATCTGATGGAGCGTAGAACAGTGCGAGGACTGATAAGAGCTTTGAGGTTAGTGGGAGTTGGTCCATTTTTGGCTTTGTAGTCAAGCATCAGTGTTTAAATCTGAACTTGGTGATCTACGGACTATGGGACTTGTCGAGTAGCCTACTGTTCACTGGCATAGTGAAGCTTTCTGTCTCCAGTGTCTCAAGTTTCTAAGAGAGATGTGAAGAGACTGAATGGAGAGAGATAACATTGAAGGTGGGGTCTCCGTTGTTTGAGAAATACCGACAAACAAAACAAATGTGTAGCCGATGAGCAGAAAGGGGTGTGTTTTGTCAATATGGGCGGAGAGAGTGTTCAGTGCGCATGTGTGACATTAGCAGAACGCGGTTTTAACATTGACATGGAGGATAGAAACAAAGAAAGAAAGAGAAGAAAGGCTTACGATAAGGTAAGAAGTAGGACGTGTTAATATAGGATCAGCTTTCCAGCGCTGGAGAGAACTGAAGGAGCAGGAAGGCCTGCGATGGGACGCCGAGGCGCTTTTTTCCTTCTCGATAGGTGAGTAACGTTGGTTTTGCTTTGTTACACAGAACTAATATATGCCTTTGTCCTTTACATGATTATGCTTGTGTGTCATTTTTGCTTGTTTGTTTATCTGCAATCGTATTGTTCTTCCCTTCAGCTATGATAAAGACACGTTTCTTTCTGTTAGTCGCCTGGGTTACGTATGTATGTGTGGGCGGAGCTATCGATACAGGGGTGGGACCCATTTGGGTTAGGGGCGTGTTTGTTTTGGTGATTTCAAATGTCAACATTGGCTTTCAAACAACGGAGACCTCACCTTTAACTTTTTCTATTAAGGAGTACATGTCATTAATGTAAAAGGACAAATGAGCAGAGCTACATCACAACAATCACATTGTTGATTAATTTTCAATAAAAGCATGACCTGTTTTTTTTTGTTTTTTTTTCGTTTCTTTCTCAGTCCATTCTATAAGAAGTTTCGCAATGTCTATAGCCTTCATTAAGAAGCTCTGAACTGAACTAGTTTACTATTCATGAAACAGAATTATTTAGCTCTCAGCTTTATTCGTAGCTTTCATGCAATTATATGCATGCCTTCTTACTGTTTCATCAATATTAAATTCCATGCTGTCCTTCCTTTTTAAACCCGAACTGAGACTTCGTGGTAGGTTTTAGTTCATTTCCTCATGCTTAAAAGTGTCCCCTAATCTTATAATGCATAGAGAGACACTGGTTTGTCTCTTAACAAGAGTTTCACCTCCGTCTGTTAAAGTAAATTCTGCATTTATTCTGCAGATACGATGCACAAAGGCGTTTTTCTTTTTTCGACGTCTAGACATCAAATAAATCTCTGCTTTCCGTGAATATATGCTGAATGGTGGTTCATTCATTTCCTGTCCATTGCCTTCCCGTTCTGGATGAAATGAGTAGGTGTGGAATATATTACTGATTTCCCTTGATAAAAAGGGAGGAAAGAATAACAGATGGCTATTACTAATGCAAAGGTAAATGTAGAATTGTACGCCCAGTCACAGAAACACTCGTCTTAGCCTCTCAGTGGACTATTATAACCATTGACTCCAGCAAGATGCTTCACATTGCCTGAGAAATTCTCAGTGGAGGTTTTTTTTTTTGCAGTCATGGCTTTGATTCCAGCTAGAACAGATCCCTAAAGGGGACAACAAAAGCGATTTCAGACAGTGTTTAAATAGCCAAACGTTCCAACAACACTAGATTTTTTTAACCCTTGGATATGATGTCTTAAGGGACTTTAGAGACAAACATGTATTCATGATTTCTCATGAGACACCCGAACGAGGAAATGTAGGTTTAAAGCTGAACCAGACTTAATATCATATGATATTAGTTTCACTTGGATCAATTTAATGAAATGTCACACTGAAAAAAACATTGTGTATGAATTGGGCAATAGAGAGACCCAATAGAGAAGTGGGTGATTTCTCAGATTCTTTCTAAATGCACCAGAGGGCCAGATGAGAATTGATGAAAACCTTCAGGATAGCAGAGATAATATTGTAGGGTTAATCTTTAAAATATACAGACGGGTGACGAGTTAAAAGTAAAAACTATCAGTTCTGTTCTTTTACCTGAATGGTTCTGGGTTCGCTTTTCATTCATTCATTCATTCATCTTCTACCGCTTATCTGAACTACCTCGGGTCACGGGGAGCCTGTGCCTATCTCAGGCGTCATTGGGCATCAAGGCAGGATACACCCTGGACGGAGTGCCAACCCATCACAGGGCACACACACACACACTCTCTCATTCACTCACACAATCACACACTACGGACAATTTTCCAGAGATGCCAATCAACCTACCATGCATGTCTTTGGACCAGGGGAGGAAACCGGAGTACCTGGAGGAAACCCCCGAGGCACGGGGAGAACATGCAAACTCCACACACACAAGGCGGAGGTGGGAATCGAACCCCCAACCCTGGAGGTGTGAGGCGAACGTGCTAACCACTAAGCCACCGTGCCCCTTAGGTTTGCTTTTCATCTTAGAGCAAATTTGTTACTGCAAAATGAATCTTTATTCTATGAAACGGTGGAAAATTACACTAAAAATTACACGTAAGTGAAAACATCCATCCGTGTTGTGTTCAAATTCTTTAAAAAGAAAGTAAAATTTAAAAAAAAGTTTCTAATACACTTATATATTAAAAATTGATGGTAGGTTGTGATGTTATGTAAAGTTGAAACTGATGAGATTAAGTTAATGTCAAGTTTTAACGTTTCAAATAACATTTATTATTTATTAGTTTGTTTATACCTTAGTTACTTTAGACTTGTATTTAAATGTGTTTGTATTTATCCCTAATGAACAAGTCTGATGTGACTAAGGCGACTGTGGGGAGGAAAAACTCCATTAGATGGAAGAGGAAGAAACCTCGAGAGGAACCAGACACAAAAGTGAACCTCATCCTCATTTGGGTGACACTGGAGGGTGTGATTATAAACTGTTATAAACACCAGAGAGTGTTATTATGAATAATGTCCTTTCTACAGTCAGATACAGTCCGATAATTGTGTATTAATTAGGAGGATGTTGTCCTCAGAGACCACATGGAGTTGGTATCTTCTCTTCCAATGTCTGAAATCTTCATAAAGAGGAATCCAACTGGAGCTGGAACATCTCTAGATGTCTCAGGATCCTCACAGGGTTGGTCTCTTCTCACTGAAGGTCTGAAATCTTCATGAAGTGGAACACAAATGGAGCTGGAACATCTCTAGATGTCTCAGGATCCTCACAGGGTTGGTCTCTTCTCACTGAAGGTCTGAAATCTTCATGAAGCGAAACACAACTGGAGCTGGAACATCTCTAGATGCATCAGGACGGCTAGATAAAGAGAAGCAAGTGGAGAGGAATCAGCATATAAACTGTTAATGATTTTTAAGCTGTTCTGCCTGCAAACATTCAATATCTAAGTTTGCTGTTTGTAGACGTGACACACAACATAATCGGTTGATGGACTAATCGCAAATAAAGTATCATTCACGTAACCACTATTTACAACTAAGTATAGTTTGACTTGAAGGACATGATGCTAGAAAGCAGTTAATACTTCATTAACAGTCAATAAATAGAGCAAATTATTGTTGCAAATAACAAAACGTACCTCATCAAGCTTCTTTAAGTTAATGCAGTAAAGACACAACATTTCAAACGAGTATTAGCTTATAACAGCATCTTGAAGCTTGGTCCAGTCCTGTGTCTTATCCATCTTCAAACGCACATGCATAGCTCTAGTGTTAACTAGACTGTGTGGCATCAGAAGGTCACTGCAGATGATGAATCGGCTTGATTCCTGATAGTTTGTTTTACCTTGATGAAATTTATTGGATGCTCAACCAAAATGATTTAGAAGCTATACAGAGCTTGTTCTGGTTATATATATATATCGTCGCTGTCAGGCGGAATCCTCGTATCTCCAAAACCGTTATTTTTCAGGAAATTAAAAAAACTCTGTACCTTATCTGCAGTGCACAGGGTTTAGTCCGCGTTGCAGTGGATTGTCTTGCGCTAAATTCCTGTCCTCAGACGAGCACCAGAACTAGCGGGGGGTCAAGATTTTTTTTTCTTTGAGCCCAGTGTTTTGAAGACATTTACCTCAGAAGACGTGTTGATTCGTTGCGACTCTTCTTGAGGAGAAATATGCCGTGAAGCTCTCCCGCGGAGTGAGGAAGAGGTGGACAGTTGAAGTGTCCAATGGAGTTATGAGATTTGCGCTCAAGCTATTTTCAAGACTTTAGATTGGTTAATAACTTGTAAAAATAACAGACCCACGTGGGGACTGACCAATAGCATCGATATGTGCAAAATATGAAATTGACCAAATTTGGACATACGAGGTTTCCGCCCGACAGCGACGATATATATATATATATATAGCCTTCGGTTCAGACCTCCAAGATTTATATTGAGTACTTTGAATGTCTAAGTAAAAAGGGGTAAAGTAAGTAAGATTAAAGAGTATTTCCTTAAAGATTTACTGAAGCATGCAAGCATGTACAGTTCAAGGTCAATTTCTAAATGTTTATACCAAAAAAAGTGCAATTACTCACATAGGGGCAAGTGGTGGTGCAACTGGTGAAGGCTCTGGGTTGTTGATCGGAGAATCGGGGTTCAAGGCCCAGCACAGCCAAGCTGCCACTGCTGGGCCCTTGAGCAAGGCCCTTAACCCTCCCTGCTCTAGGGGTGCTGTATCATAGCTGCCCCTGCACTCTGACCCCAACCTCCTCAGTTGGGGTATGTGAAGAAAAGAATTCCACTGTGCTGTAATGTATATGTGGCGATAATAAAGGCTTCTATGCCTCGATCTATTCTATATTTTAAACATCTGATTAAATACTGAAACATGAGTCTTTTCCAATTTCATTTTCATGCATACGGAAGTGATATAAATCAGACACTACGACCTTCATCACAGTCACCAGACCTCAACGCAGTTAAACAATTAGACGTTTCTCTACGACACCATCATCGACTTCTTTTTAGATGAGCAGCTCTTCTAAACCCCCCCAGTACAGTTTAACAAAACGAGCACGACGAGGTCGGTCTACAGATATACGTATCAGACGCAAAATCCTACTGTACTTATAAATCCGTTGTTTAGTAAACGAGAAGTAAATTAACGTATAACGTATATATGATTTAATTCGCGAAGTTTTCATTTGGCTGCAGTTTATTCCTTCATTTTACATTAATATCATATAAAATACTGTTATCGTTACTGAACACGGAAGGCTTTTATTTTATAACTTTGAATTATTTTCTAAGGGTTCATTTTTAAACAGTTCGTTTTGACATCATGTACTTTTCTCTCTCTCTCTTTTTTTTTTTTTTTTAACTGTTACTTGTGTAATAAGCTTAAATTATTATGGCCATAAAATAAACTGTAATAATGTGGATCGTGGCTCGGAAATGGATTTTATTACAGACCGAGAACAACTGCAAGGTATTTCACCCTTTTATTCATCAGAGCTATTTTATGCTACAGTACATTTACAGAAAACAAATAAATGAATAAATAAATAAACCTTTGTCTTATAAAGAAGAGACCCAAACACCATAGAATAAAAGTTCACACATAGAAGATCATGCATTCATTCACTCATCTTCTACCGCTTATCTGAACTACCTCGGGTCACGGGGAGCCTGTGCCTATCTCAGGCGTCATCGGGCATCAAGGCAGGATACACCCTGGACGGAGTGCCAACCCATCACAGGGCACACACACACACACACACACACTCTCATTCACTCACACACTACGGACAATTTTCCAGAGATGCCAATCAACCTACCATGCATGTCTATGGACCGGGGGAGGAAACTGGAGTGCCCGGAGGAAACCCCCGAGGCACAGGGAGAACATGCAAACTCCACACACACAAGGCGGAGGCGGGAATCGAACCCCCAACCCTGGAGGTGCTGACCACTAAGCCACCGTGCCCCCCCATGGAAGGTCAAAATAAACAAAAAAAAGTTTTTTTTATTTTTACAAACTTAATATATAGTTTGAAAAAAAGTACTTTATAAAAACAAGATTCTAGTCATTCATTATTGATATCCATACAATATTCAGTGTTGTGGTTTTCACATATCAAATGATATTTCCTCCCTAAAGTAATTGCATCATGTTTATTTAAACCTTCTGTCAAAGCCTTATTGAATATGCATGAGATGTGTAAGTGAACCCATTTACCATACTGCAAATAGTCCGGACCTCTCTCGTTACTGCTTCCTCTGTCGAGCGCCATTATTGTGCGCTATTCATAACAGTGAGGCGGACGGCCTGGCCTTCTGAACTTATCTGTTGTAAAAGAGAGCACAGTTCCCTTTGTCCAACTGTAATTAGAATAAAACCGAGACAGCAGAGCAACAATAGACGGTCCACATATGGAACGTAAGCTTTGTGCTCACACTCCCACACAGGCACATGTGCGCACACACACACACACACACACACGCACACACACACGTTTACGTTTATTTACTATTCTGGCTACAGACAGATAAGCAGTGAGCTCTTTTTATTAGCCGGTATATTGGACTATGAATAGTAAATGCAATAGCAGTATAAAATAGTTATTGAAAGCTAAAAAGATGAACGGTTTAATTTCACTTGCCTTTTTCATAATAATGTAGTTTACATGCATCGTCGCTTCAAGGTCTTAATTCTTCTCATGTTTCTCTTGGGTTTAGTAACTGAAAAAGTGACCGAATCATTTTAGAGTTTTTCGTGCGCGCCTCACGTATGAATTGTTTATACGGTTGTTTATTTCGACATATACTATACATCGTGATGTGTGTCATGCATACGGCATACATGTAAGTATAAAAAATGTCTACACATCTCGGCACATCCTTGAGTACGTTGCAGGGTTCTGTGATATATAGATAGATTGGTGTGTATACGTTATTCCACCGTCTTGTCTAGAGAACGAGTCGAAGGTGAAGTGAAGCAGCCTTATAGCATGATGCTAACATTACAACGCTATGTTCTGTGGGTGATACGCTGGAACGTGTTGGTGTCATCAGATTTTGACACATTTTGGTTTGGACTGATTAGGTGGTGTTGGATGTTTTTTTGGGATTTTCTTTAAAGGGTTTCTGTTTACACAGCAGCCCACACCGCAGCCCAGACATGTCAGAAATACTAGTGACCGGTTCCAGATGTTCCTGCAGCTCCTTTAATGTTGCTGTTATGTTGATGTTCTTCTTATCCTTTCATCACTGTGTATCAGAGATGTCTTCTTCTGGGTAATGACAATGTGGTGCCACATTTTCTCCTCTTGTTGATCACGGCCTTAAAGGTGTTCAAGGCTCTAATCTAACGTTTTGAAAATTCTTTTATACCCCACTACTGGTCGATACAGCTCAACGATGAGACCTTGCGCACGCTTTGTTAGCTTTTTTGTTTTGTTTTGTTTTGTTTCAGCAGTTGAAAGAAATGAAGAAAATACCAAGAAAAGCTTCTAGCTAAGGCTTATTCGGGGTTCATCAGAATCGGTTCACTGAAGGACAGGTGCCATGATGAACATGAGCTTTTTTAGTTAGATTTTATTTTTATTTCATGAAACATTACTATTTGTTTTTCACTTAAAGGTGGGGTCTCCGATTTTTGAAAGCCAATGTTGACATTTGAAATCACCAAAACAAACACGCCCCTAACCCAAATGGGTCCCACCCCTGTTTTGATAGCTCCGCCCACACATACATACGTAACCCAGGCAACTACCGGAAAGAAACGTGTCTTTATCATAGCTGAAGGGAAGAACAATACGATTGCAGATAAACAAACAAACAAAAATGACACACAAGCATAATCATGTAAAGGACAAAGACATATATTAGTTCTGTGTAACAAAACAAAACCAACGTTATTCACCTATAGAGAAGGAAAAAAGCGCCTCGGCGTCCCATCGCAGGCCTTCCTGCTCCTTCAGTTCTCTCCAGCGCTGGAAAGCTGATCCTATATTAACACGTCCTACTTCTTACCTTATCGTAAGCCTTTCTTCTCTTTCTTTCTTTGTTTTTATCCTCCATGTCAATGATAAAACCGCTTTCTGCTAATGTCACACATGCTCACTGAACACTCTCTCCGCCCATATTGACAAGACACGCCCCTTTCTGCTCATTGGCTACACGTTTGTTTTGATTTTTGTTTAGTTTGTCGTCCCGACTCAGTTTTCTGAAGCATTTCTCAAAAATCGGAGACCCCACCTTTAAATATTTTCATATCACAAAAAGCTTCAATTTTATCAGTGGGGTATAGACTTTTTCTTTTACCCTGCTGTACATTTACCCTGTGTATTATACCCCAATACCCACAGAGCTACTTATGCAGACGTGAGTAATATTAAACAGAGTCAGCCGTATTGACACCGCTATTCTCTTGTGTCTTACAAATTAC
This sequence comes from Tachysurus vachellii, assembly GCF_030014155.1. NCBI lineage: Eukaryota > Metazoa > Chordata > Actinopteri > Siluriformes > Bagridae > Tachysurus > Tachysurus vachellii. The sequence goes on from NC_083473.1 coordinate 23,157,050, forward strand.
TGCCTCGGTAAACTAACAGGTTAATTATGTACAATGCACTTACAAATTCGATTCAATATTTACTGCCGCTACGCCAAAAGCGACGCGTGACACCCGTTCCAGCAGCATCGATCTCTCTCCGTGGCGGCTGGAGCTTTAAATTCTGTCTATCACAGGTGATGAGATTTCAATTAAAGCAGGAGATCTTTATTGTCTGGGGAACCTAAGCATTCAGTTACTTTTGAGCCGCCGTGCCTCTACTTATTCGCCCGGTCTCTTGGTGCATGAATAGATTTCCCTTTTCATGGCTTGAGTTCACTCTAAGCTTCAATTAGGTGGAGAGAGGAAAGCAGAGAAATCAATAGTGCTCTGCAAATTGGATCTCAGTGTGGAGTGACACACATTGGGTTTATTCTGTCAAGAGGTTGCTGTAGGGTCACCTAAATATCCTAAAATTCATTTTGAAAATCGATTCCTTCCGTCATGTGATGACTTTTAGACTTTAAATAACTTCTTCATGAGTCATTTTTCATCCACTAAACACTTACCTACGAACACGTCGATACAAAAGACTAATAAACTTCCATCGTTGTACGATTTCGGTTCAAGGAATCAGCAGATGAACAAAACGATCATAGCCATGATTGTGTTTTTTAATAACATTAGCAGCAACTGTGAGCAGTTGACAGGAACCTCACTGGAAAATATATCATTACGCTGAAAAGTGAAGCATTTTTTTTTTTCACTCTGTCTCGCTATATCTTGCAACCAAAATGAGGCCATGTCCTGGAGCATGCATAAATAATGCTAATGATGCCAACGAGCTGGAGGGAGACGAGGTGGTGGAGGGTTGTGCAGCAAAATTAGTTATGGAGTGTCTCTGAAATGAAAAGGATGCATGACAAATGATGTTCCTGAGGTGGTTTAGTGTGCTCTCAATCTCTGCTACAAGGCATCTCATCAGATGTTACATGGTCTTGGCTGCTTGATTTGCATAACTGTTATCGAATGTAGCTACGGACATCTATGTAACATCATCTCCAAATTCCTGTTACCGCTAGCTGATGAATGCCATGGTCGTTTTGAATTATTCAGTGTATTGCTGGTTCATTAAAAAAAAAAAAAAAGGGTAATTAATTTGTTAAACATTTAATGAGCTGACATTGATATGGTTTATATGTTTAGGGCCATGTAATAAACCGAGTAGATCTTCAAAGCAGCATGTTAAAGGTGGGGTCTCAGTTGTTTGAAAGCCAATGTTGACATTTGAAATCACCAAAACAAACACGCCCCTAACCCAAATGGGTCCCACCCCTGTATTGATAGCTCCGCCCCACACATACATACGTAACCCAGGCGACTAATGGAAAGAAATGTGTCTTTATCATAGCTGAAGGGAAGAACAATACGATTGCAGATAAACAAACAAGCAAAAATGACACACAAGCATAATCATGTAAAGGACAAAGGCATATATTAGTTCTGTGTAACAAAGCAAAACCAACGTTACTCACCTATCGAGAAGGAAAAAAGCGCCTCGGCGTCCCATCGCAGGCCTTCCTGCTCCTTCAGTTCTCTCCAGCGCTGGAAAGCTGATCCTATATTAACACGTCCTACTTCTTACCTTATCGTAAACCTTTCTTCTCTTTCTTTCTTTGTTTTTATCCTCCATGTCAATGTTAAAACCGCTTTCTGCTAATGTCACACATGCACACTGAACACTCTCTCCGCCCATATTGACAAGACACGCCCCTTTCTGCTCATTGGCTACACGTTAGTTTTGTTTTGGCGTCCCGACTCAGTTTTCTGAAGCATTTCTCAAACAACGGAGACCCCACCTTTAATCCGACACAGGGATAAATTCATTTACAGTTTTATAAGCTGAGTATTTTAACCGCTGTCCATAGAATTGCATAAGCAATGTTACTCAATTTCTGTATTATTAACAGCTGTGCCTGAGGTCTATTCTCCTCTTCTAACATGACATAAAACTAACACAGCTTTTATTCCACTTGATTATTTGCCTTGATGCTGGAAACTGAAAGACATGAAGACCTCCAGGTGCTGTCTGGATGTCCTTCACACAAAGTAAATTAACATTCATTCTCATCCATCATGTTCCAAATACCTGTCATGTTTACTGGAGAACAATTAAAACCATTAAACATAAATGGAGGAAAATGAGTCAGTGCAGCATGATATACATACAGTATATATAGGGTTAGGGTTATATATATATATATATATATATATATATATATATATATATATATATATATATATATATATATATACATATTGTCGCTGTCAGGCAGAATCCTCGTATCTCCAAAACCGTTATTTTTCAGGAAATTAAAAAAACTCCGTACCTTATCTGCAGTACACAGGGTTTAGTCCGCGTTGCAGTGGATTGTCTTGCGCTAAATTCCTGTCCTCAGACGAGCACCAGAACTAGCGGGGGTCAAGATTTTTTTTTCTTTGAGCCCAGTGTTTTGAAGACATTTACCTCAGAAGACGTGTTGATTCGTTGCGACTCTTCTTGAGGAGAAATATACCGTGAAGCTCGACAGCACGGAGATATATATATATCAGGTGAAATTTACAACCATTAAAGTTTCTTTAACCTTGTGCTCCAGTACATCTGATCACATACACATTATTATCTAATATGGTTGGTTAATATTATGAACAGCAGCTACACTAATTCCTCTTCACTTGCTTCTCTTTTTTCTACCCATTCTGAGGTACCTAGAGATGAGTTGGATTCCTCTTCATAAAGATGTCAAACATTCAAAGAGAAGATGCCAACTCCATGTGGTCTCCACGAGGACAACGACCTCCTGATCAATACACAATTGCTGGACTGTATATTTATAATCACACCCTCCAGTGTCATCCAAATGAGGATGAGGTTCCCCTTTGAGTCTGGTTCCTCTCGAGGTTTCTTCCTCTTCCACCTAAGGGAGTTTTTCCTCACCACAGTCACCTTAGTCACATCAGACTTGCTTATTGGGGATAAATGAATGAACACAAATTCCCACAGTCAGGCTCCAACATTTAGGGGAAAGCAGAACGAGGGGTCTGTTATCATAACAGTAAAGATGGACTACATCTGTAATTCTACTTTTATAGATAAATTTGTATCCCGTGATTAACTTACTGTATATTGGTGGTGACTATACGAGCCGTTCATCCCTTCGTTTTCTCTAACGCTTATCCTACGCATGGTTGCCATGGAAACCATAGTACCCAGAGAAACCTCCAAAACAGGGAGAACATGCAAACACCACACACACCGGGTGGGGGCTGGGAAACGAACCCCGACCCCGGAGGGGTGAGCCAAATATACTTGAGAAGCTTTTTACTTTGTATGTGTTTCACTTTAATTGTGATGAGGAACAATTGTCCGGTTTCTATACCGCAAATATACAGTATTATGACTCCAGTAATAAATCATAAAAAAAAAAAATAATAAAAAAAAAAAGTTTTATATCAGCATTTGAACACCTTTTCGCCTGTCTGAAAAAAAAGTCCTGCAAATTTCTAATGAATTTAGCTGGTAGTTTTTTTCAGGCATCTCAAAGAACCTACGATATCGTATCTTACTTCCTCTTAGGACGTACAAACAAATATTTCATTAATTTTTTAAATCTGGTGAGACCGTCGCAACGATGAATTAAAAATCAATTAAAGTTCTACAACAAAATTATACATCAAAATAGAGCGCTTATCCCACAGTATTATCGGTGTACATCGCAAACACATAAAGCGCTGGATCGGCAATTTATTTTAATTAACTGGTTTCTTAGCTTGGCCTCACAATCCATCATGCTGTGACATGCTGCGTATTTAAATACCCTGCTCAGGAGCTGATAAGGAGTCAGTGTTTATCTCCTCAAAACTAACTGGCTAATTTGCAGCTTAATTACGATTAATTATTAAAAGATTAAATGCATCATGAAATTTTTGGGATAACCTGAAGTTGTTCAAAAATGTAGCTGCAGTTGACCCCTTATTCTACCAATAGAATAAGGAAAGTCGTGGCCTAATGGTTAGAGAGTTTGACTCCTAACCCTAAGGTTGTGGGTTCGAGTCTCGGGCCGGCCACGACTGAGGTGCCCTTGAGAAAGGCACCGAACCCCCAACTGCTCCCCGGGCACCGCAGCATAAATGGCTGCCCAGGGCCTTGCTCAGGGGCCCAGCAGTGTCAGCTTGGTGGACGTAGAATGGGAGGCATACAGTAGAAGCCTTTATTATCACCACATATACATTACAGCACAGTGGAAATCTTTTCTTCACATACCCCAACTGAGGAGGTTGATAAGAGTGCAGGGGCAGCTATGATACAGCGCCCCTGGAGCAGGGAGGGTTGAGGGCCTTGCTCAAGGGCCCAACAGTGGCAGCTTGGCTGTGTTGGGCCTTGAACCCCGATCAACAACCCAGAGCCTGAACCAGTTGAGCCACCACTGCCCTAATTACGTAGGAATCGAACTCACAACCTTCCGATTGGTAGCCCAACACCTTAACCACCAGGCTACCACATCATATACTTCTAGAACTGTTAGTGGTAGAGCTCTCTATATCCAGCTCAGTTACTATCTTTGAGAGAATCCGTTTTCTTCTTCCTTCACAGATTTCTCAAAGCCGTAGCTTGAGCAGATCGTTCCAACTTCTCTTTTGGATGTACTGTGGCTTTAGCTTGGCTGTGTTAAGGAAATTCCCATAATGCACAGCATTCTCGAGTTTGGTGTAGTTATCGTCGTAGGACAACATATTCTTTTTGATGCCAGTGTGTGTGCCATTACTAATGGGGTCACTGTGTTATTGTGTCACCAGGATCCCAAGCGATAGGGCAATAAACAGACCCTTAACACTCAAATCTCTTCTGCCAAAACTGCCAGATGTCCTTGGCACCGAGATTCTCAACTAACCCAACAGACATGTGGGCCACGGCCAAAGCAAAGCATGGGAGAAATAACATTCTTCAGAAAAAGAAGAATGTTCAGCTTAATACAAAAAAAACAACACTTGATAACCTAGGGAAGTTTCAAATTTGGTCAGAACACCCAGGAGACATCTGACCATCATGTCCTTGTTGAAAATCCCATTCCAGATTTAGTCCCTACTTTGTTCTTAATCATAGACATCATCCAGTCTTCTGTGGATAGGGCTACAAGGAGGTCTGGGGTGCAGTCAGTATTCCAGTTTATCCCAAAGGTGTTCAGTGGGGTTGAGGTCAGGTCGCTGTTCAGGGAACTCGAGTATTTCAGCTTAACCTTAAGAGATTATTTCTTCAAGGAGATCACTTTGTACACAGGGGTATAGCCATGCAGGAACAGCTTTGTGCCCCTTAGTTCAAGTGAAAGGAAATTGTACAACAATGTTACAGCATTACAAGGACATCCTATAGAATTGGGTGCTTCCAACACTGTAGTAGGGTGTTTTACTTTTGGCTCTATAGTATTTACGTATGTACTGTAAGGCTGTTGTAGAAGCTACGCTCTGAAGCATGTCAATCAAATAAAAAAAAAAAAACATTTACTTATTATCCAAATATGAGGCATTTTTTTTACTCCACAAAAAGATAAATACTCCTGTCGTCTATAATTAGAATCCAAGCTTCATAAATCATCCTCGAAACACACTGGGTTATTTACCACTGCCTCACAAATACAATAAACGTGAGGGCAAATATTGAATCATGATGAATAGTATTGTCTGGGAATGTTTGAGCGTCCCATTGATTTGAGAACGTGGCCCCAGGCCACTGGGACTGGTCCACTTCACACAGAACCATTCTCCACATAAAAGACAAAAGGTCAATTTAAATGATTGATACTCTGTAGGTGCCGGATAATAGAGAAACCATTACTTAAATGTTTTAGATGATGAATCAGGCTGACATTTTGGTCACAATTAAATCATAAACCTCAATGTTAAACGTGTCTCTTATTTTCCTGTCGTGTCGCACATACAGCGAAAGAAAGACCGGTATACAGGGAAAGGCAGGGACGCGAAATAATTAAAGTCTCAGCTAGTCTGAGCGAAGAAAGTGACAATGCGAACACTCGTGCCTTCTGACTATTGAGTGAAAGAAAGCACATCGAGGATTGAGACGCAAGCGGTGGTTTAAGTACATGAGTAATTTAGCACTCTACAATCAGAGAGCAACTTTCTACTCACTGTCATGCAAATGAAGTAACAGATGTTACCCACATTAAAGCTAATGAAGTGGCATGGACTTCATAATATTGTCCGTGGGAACAGATTGTGCCGTGTTCTTGTTCGCTCCGAGTAACGTTTTGATAACGAACGTCTCTTATTAGTCGCGATCGTGACCGCGTGTCAGATACAACAGATTGACAACAGCGTGTCAGCCATTTGACACCTTCTTCGTTAAGGTACTCGGTCGTCACGTATCTCTCGTCTTTTAAAGTTTCGGCGCAATTATACTTGCTTCGGAAATAAACGCAGACAAATCTGTTATTTAATAACAGAGAGATAGTTGAAAATAAATCGCTCTGTATTTCTCTAACAGGCTTAGTTTCCACTTACATGCTTAATTTCCCCAGTTTTTGTTTCTGGACAGTGAAAAAAAATGATATAAAAAGAATAATACATAAAACGTACCGCCTCCTTCTTGGCACAACCCTGACTTTCGTCTTCACAATGAATCGATCCATTTTCCTAAATGGCAGCAAAAGGGCATCACCCACCTCCACCACATATTTGAAAATCACAAATTTATGCCATTCACCTCAATTATCCAGAAATTTGAGATCGAGAAAGACCAATTTCTTCACTATCAACAGCTTAAATCTTTACTCAAAAGTAAAATAACTTTAACTAATACCTTACAGCCTTCTAAAACCAGCGAACAGTTAATGGAAATATCCAACCACCCAAGAAAACTCATATCTAAACTTTACAGACTCATCACTTCATCTAACCCCACAATTACCCTGCCCAAGGAAAAATGGGATATTGACCTCACGCTACCTTCAGACCCGGATTTATGGACACAGATCTGTAGAAACACCTTCAACATGACTACCAACCCCAATTTACAACTCATACAATATAAAACCATCCATAGAACCCACATCACTCAGAGTAAACTATTTAAAATGGGACTATCTGACACAGATATCTGCTCACAGTGCACCTCTGGGAACACAGACACCTATCTCCATGCTACCTGGCTCTGCCAGCCCGTTCACTCTCTCTGGACTGCAGTAACTAACACACTGTCTTCAATCCTGGACTGCAGAGTTCCACTGTCTCCTAAACTCTGTCTTCTAGGAGTTATTTCAGATACCCCCATCCCTCTCAAATATAAAACCTCAGTCCTTGTCTCTCTAGCTGTCGCTAAGAAAATAGTCTTTCAAAACTGGTCTTTCAAAGTCTTTCAAAAATCATCTTGTCATATGAACCATTGGACTAATCTAATCACAGAATTCATTTTGACAGAAGAAACCATTGCGCATAAAAATAATAATATATCTGCCTTTAAAGAAACCTGGAAACCATTCATAGTCTCTCTACAAATTCAACAGTTAATGTGAACCAAGTGCATTCCCATTACCCTCTTTTCCACCTCACCTCAACCACCCCTATCTTTACCCCCCATAATAACTAACTAATAGACACACGTAGATATACCAACCCTACACTCATAAATTCTCGCCTGTCTGTCTCTGTCTGTTTGTTTGTTTGTCTGTCTCTCTGTTTTTCTGTCTCTATCTATCAGTCTGTTTGTCTATTTGTCTGTTTATGTCTGTCTATGTCTGCCTGTCTCTCTGTCTGTATATGCGTACCCAGCTGGTGTGTACCCCCCCGAAATCCCCCTTTTTTTTTTAATCAAATTTCTTTTTTTTTTTTATGTTTGTTAAATCTTCATATGAATAAAAATAAAGTTGTCCTCCGAAGTCGGGGGGGGTGGTGGCTGGGCTTTAAAAAATAAAAAAATAAATAAAAAACGTACAACCTTCTTAAGCCAAAACAAGAACTGATGGCTTGCACCTGAATTCTCAGATCTCATTGGTCAGAATGACTGAATCACAATATTCCTTATTCCAATATACACAGGTGTATTTTAGTATTAACGGTAAGTTAAACACTTTATCTAAGTGGCAGCACAAACAATACGCGACATTAGGCAAGCGGTTTCGATGTTACGGCTAATCGGCGCAAGTCTAATTATAAACCCTGCCCAATCCCGCTGAACATGATTGTAATGAATTTTAACGCTGACCTGCTCATTCAACATCAGTATCAGGTCTTATTAATGCTCTCGTAGCCAAACGATCACAAATTCCCACAGCCACGCTCCAACATCTTAGTGGCTCTGGGTTGTTGATTGGAAGATCGGGGTTCAAGCACCAGCACTGCAAAGCTGCCACTGCTGGGCCCTTGAGCAAGGCCCTCAACCCTCCCTGCTCCAGGGGCGCTGTATCATAGCTGCCCCTGCACTCTGACCCCAACCTCCTCAGTTGGGGTATGTGAAGAAAAGAATTCCACTGTGCTGTAATGTATATGTGGTGATAATAAAGGCTTCTATGCCCTCCTTACCTTTCCTTTCCTTTCCAATTATTGTAAAAGCAAAAGTGTCCAAAGTGTCCAAGTGTCTCCATAACCAGTCATCAAACTACGATTTTTTTATCCAGTTTGAGTCACTGATGAACTAATGAGAAGACTATAAGCTGCCAAAAAAAAAAATCTCAGCTGGTGCCTTTATTCAAACACTTAACATAGTCAATAGTCAATATTGCAAAATGATTTCCATTCGAATAATGACCTAGAAAAAAAAAATGAAGATTCAATCAGTTGGAATTTACATTTGAACTGATTTGTATATTTACAAATCCCAGACTCACTCACCATACGACTCGCTCACTCGGTCCTATTCGGTTCCTGCCTCTTCATCAGGACCGGCGTGATTCTTTTCATCCGACTTGATTTATTAAAGTCGTAGCGTTTTACGATTCCGACAAAACAAACCGCGCTTATTCATTTTCAGACGTTGTCAATAGCCCTATTCGGACGGGACTAGTTTTACAGGGAGTCGTTAGAGAAATTTCACTTTGTGATTTTAATCCCGTCTGAATCTGCCATGTCTGTCTTTTTCTCACACGACCCGTGTAAAAATTCCAGAGCAAATTACCGAAACATTACCGAAAATGTTTTTTCCAAAACGCGTTTTCTTGTCTGTTTTGGTCAACGTGAACTACCGTATCAACCCTAGCGCACCGGTATTCGAGTTTATTGATCGGTCGTATGACCATACGCAATCCACGCATCCTGGACATGTGGTCTTGTGCAACACCCACATGTAAAACACAGACACTCCTACCTCCGTAATAAACACAGAGATGTTAGTCCTGTCCGAATCCATACATGAAATGACAGACGTCGGCTGAAAAAAATTCTAACTCAAACGTCGTTTGGAAAACTAGTCCCGTCCGAATAGGGCTAATTATGTGAACTTAAAGGTTACGTGAACATCGGCTACCGTTTAAATACCTCGATTTAACACGCGGGGAAAACGCAGCGTGCTCACGGTTCAGCCATTCTGGAAGAATGAAAGTGTTCCAACTTACATGGATGCAAAAAAAAAGCCCAATTACAAAAACATCCTCAATCAGCCGTTTTCTTCCTAAAGCAACTCACTGTGTACTCCATCACCGGCTGGATTTTCAATGAACTGGGTCATTTCTCTCTCATTGATTTATTCTATAGTCTGCCTCAAAGGGACATACTGCAATTGGCTTTATACGTGAGCGTTAAGAGGACCGTTCTACGGGCGGCGTCACGTAAAATGATATAGAACGAGCCCGTAACAACACAGAGCTTTAATTCATAACCCAACACATCTGTATTTCTTATCAGAAGCAGCTATTCTCAGGAAATCGTCTAGCTTTGTCAAGTGCTTTGACTTCAAGGTATTCGAATGATTCCACATGATCCCTCTTTTTGCTTTTGTATAATTGCTTTAAAAATCCACCCTTCGCCGTGGACCCCTTATTGACCAGTAAAAGCTTGGGGCATTTAGCATTTCTGCTTGCCCTTAGCAGCCCACTGGGTTTGAAAGAGGTGGTGGAAAAGCTGATAATTACAGAAAAGCTTATAATAATTGAGACCTCCCGTGAAACCAAAAGCTGTGTTAAATTAATAAAGCTTTGGGTGGGAGATATTTTCAGAATTAATCCCTTCCTGCGCGGAGAGTCGGAGGCGCGACGTACGCCGGAGATACGATACGACGCCGTGGATGAACTTTGGAACTGCGTTTGCTGTGCATTTTTCATCTAAATCTCCTACTACATGGTTAATATATGAAGCGAAGCGCAGCCTGATGGATGGTACGAAACGAGTTTTATTCTAAATCACAGTTTGGCATTTGCGATGAACTTTCACCGTACATAGATTTAAAGCAAAGAAATTTTTTTTTTTCAACCCACACTAATTAGTTTAAAACCCAGAAGACTGAAAAATAATTAAAAGTGCAATGTTTATTACAAAAATATACTGCATCGTTCACAACATTTACATTCAGGAAAAAAAAAGGTAGCACAATGAACACGAACAGACAATATTCATGATGACATGGAAATCAGACTATATAAAATATGTTCTATATTCAGAATTAAATTCTGTCTCACAGAATTTATGGATCTGTTGTACATCAGAAATATACAATACTATTCAGTGCGGATGGTAAAAAAAAAACATCAGTATGCATTCTGGCTCGTCGCTCAATATTACATGTCGAAGTGGGAACACAAAACAAATGCTTAAAGAGACGGATTCGATCAGTCCGACTTTTCTTACAAAACCGACAGTGAAGTTTCGATTTCAGACTGAAAAGGTGGCTGAGAAGTTAAACATGTTTTCTTCATTTCTGTAAACGTCGAGTTTAACACCGGCTGCCCGTCGCCTTCCTTCTCCGACACATCTCTAGTGTTTGTAAAGAACCGGTCACATGTTTCAAGAACGTTAATGAACAAAGTATGATATTAAAAAAAAAAATCATTCCGTTTAATCTTTATTCGATTGATTTTCCGTCGTAAAATGCACTGATATATTATTAATTGTAAACAATACCACAGAAGATTTAAAGGCCAGGGGATGTACAGTAGTGTAGAATATTAAAAATATTTGCATGGCACTACATTAAGTGTTATGGCCAACATTCGGTAATAAAATCAAAAACAGAAATACGCTTGAACACTTTTAAACCCGTCAGAATTCGCTAAACAAAGCTCGAAACCATGAGGGCTTAAAATACTGATGAATGAACTCTGATCACGAGGCCCAAAAAAAAATAAATCCCTCACCATTTTATTTATTACATTTTATTTTTATCGTTTGTCTTGTACGCTAACTGGAATTTAAAAAATAATTGTGTATTAGTTTTTTTTTTTTTTTAAATATTTTGCCCTTTTAAGACCTTTCTGTTGTTTTTAAGGTTACAGAGAACTGCAAATGCAAATATGTTCGTGAACATATCAAAACTGATAAATTAGTCCAGATTCCAAAATTTTTAAAAAAAGAGAAACATTAAAAGGTGCGGTGCTCGATGTTTGAAAAATGCTTCAGAAAACCGAGTCGGGCCGACAAACAAAACAAACATGTAGCCAATGAGCATAAAGGGGCGTGTCTTGTCAATATGCGGCAGAGAGAGTGTTCAGTGCGCATGTCTGACATTAGCATAAAGGGGCGTGTCTTGTCAATATGCGGTGGAGAGAGTGTTCAGTGTGCATGTGTGACATTAGCATAAAGGGGCGTGTCTTGTCAATATGCGGCAGAGAGAGTGTTCAGTGCGCATGTCTGACATTAGCATAAAGGGGCGTGTCTTGTCAATATGCGGTGGAGAGAGTGTTCAGTGTGCATGTGTGACATTAGCATAAAGGGGCGTGTCTTGTCAATATGCGGTGGAGAGAGTGTTCAGTGCTCATGTGTGACATTAGCAGAAAGCGTTTGAAACACTGACATGGCGGATACCTGCCGTTACCTCTGCCTCGGGTTCTAGGTGTCGAACGTCGTCTTCGGCGTGAAACGGAGCTAAACCTTTCACGCTACAACACACAGTACTACAAAAACACATTTGTATTACCATAGTATTACTCATTGTGTTCATTTACTGATAAAAATATCCCCTCGGCCAGCCGCCCCAGCAGGTTCCGCCATAATAGTTGCCTGGGTTACATATGTACGTGTGGGGCGGAGCTATCAATACAGGGGTGACACCCATTTTGGGTTAGGGGCGTGTTTGTTTTGGTGGTTTCAAACGTCAACGTTGGCTTTGAAACATCGTGCACTGCACCTTTAAGCACTATATTATAGCGCCACCATCAGAAGTATACAAACTAAACCTGTCTAAATTTGGTGTTTCATGCCTCATGTTCTTTGCTTAATTCTCATTTTATGAGAAAATTTATATATGAACAAAAACAACCAGGCTTTTGCATTTGGACCGTTTACTTTGAAGAACAAAATGATATGTGTTTAAATACCTGTAGTGTGTAGACATGGCCAAGCCTTCGAGGATACGGTCATGTATTTTAACATGAAATCAACGTATAACACTTAAAACCTGTAAATGTAGCTGTGAAAACTTGCTTCTTAACTCACCAGTGAATGTTTATTATCGTCGTATCTATAAGTTAGTAAGCTTAACTGATGCCTGTACCTCATTGTTCGTACCCATTAGTTTCCCATATTATCCCTCGTTCACGCAGAGGCTCATTTGCTAATCGTACAAACCAGCGATCTTACAACGTTACGAGAAAAAATGAATTCGAAACAGTAGATAAAATGTATTTATCTATCCCTCGATAGAAATGAGGCGTAATGTTTAAGGTGAGGAAATTTTACTCTACGTTCCACGTTAGTGCTCGGAAAACGATTCACAGCCTGCGGTACCGACGCGCTTAATTAGCTTCATCGTTAGTTGATTAAAAGAAAAAAAAATAAAAGCAAACAGGGATGTAGTGAGGAAAAAAATGTTTGTAGAAATTTGACTCTTCCTGATACCATGTAAAAGTGATTTTAGTGCCTCGTTTCTACTTCCGTTTCGGCCGTACGGGACAATCGGGACGACCTGATTTGCACCGCTGTTCACTTCTCCTCAGCAGCTCTGTAGACTCACGTGAAGCAGAGATGGACGAGCTGCATCATCTCGCGTTGTGGTTTTCCTTCTGTAGGTTTCTGACGCTCTGCTGTAACCTCTTAGTGAAAAGGTGACCGGATCGTCCGCAGTACGTGTGCAGGGTTTTCTTTAGTTTTTCCTCTAGAGGCTTGAGTAGAAATTTGTTCGCATCTTCTCCGAATGGGAACTGCACAAAAATAAAGAACGAAATATAGAAAAGAAAGTCAGTCGCGTTCGAGAGCTTTCGTTCGTCGGACAGATAAACCGATTCTGCTCTACACTGTTCTGTTCTGTTCTAAACACTAACGATTAACCCCATAAGAGCTTAGTATTCAGATATTAGGGTTAAAAAACATTACTCGGTATCTATTATGGGATATTTAATCCCTACAAGGAAATAAAAAGAAAAGGTACGTAGTTATGAGAGTGAGGACCCGTAACAGTTGAGGTGCAGGAGGTGGGGGTGTGATTGACATGGATGTGGCCTGTGACGGAGATGTTTGTGATCGAGAACGAGTTATGATGACCTGAGGCATATATAGACTCTATATATGTATAGAGGGAGGAAATGGCTTTCCACACTGCACTAAGGTACCCCAGGTAATCATTGTTCTCAATAGGGATGCACCGATCCGATATTTTGGATCGGTATCGACGCCGATCCGAGCATTTTGAGTAGATCGGGTATCGGTGATGCGTGAACGATCCAAATCCGATACCCCTGGTGGTTGATTAATGAACAGCAAACATCATAGCCTATTGCTTGAACGTATAAGAAAAATACACTTACATATTGAATTGCATTAATAAAAAAAATATATAATACATTTTATAGGAAATATGTTGCACAACCGCCTGCGACAGACAGGCAAGTTTAGCAGGCACCCTTTCCGTTTACATCAGCGCGTTAAACATCATTGTCGCTCATTTGGAAGTATTTTACGCTTGATTCGGCAGAGAGCAGCACTGCAAATTGTAATGTCGGTAAAGCCGAAGTTTCAAGAGGTGGATGAAGTACATCGAATTACAATACGACAAATTTAATCAAGCATCTTCAGAAGCTTCATGCAAAAGAACACATGGAGTTCGCGCAAGTTAAGCAGAAAAAGGATGATGTATAATATCGGATCGGTATCGGTCGATACTGGCAAACTCTGGTATCGGAATCGGATCGGAAGAGAAAAAGTGGTATCGGTGCATCCCTAGTTCTAAACCCCTCACGTCTTTTGTGCTGTTAACCCCGGATTTGTCTTTCGTGCTCTTAACATCAGGAATATGCAAATGAGAACGTTAAGGCAGGGTTTAGGAACGTACGATATGAAACGTCAAGATTATAAATAGCCAGGATTAATTGTTATTAACTTTGGGTAAAATATGAGTAGTGTGAAACATGAAACAAGGTAAAACAGGATTCTGTTCATCCAGAGTTTACAATGACCGAGGGTTAAACTATATCTAATGGTAAAAGTGTCAAAAATACAGAAAATGATTCAGTAACAGAGTCGCTATGAAATGCGCTGTACCTGTAAATGTGCGTTAAATATGAAAAGAGAAAAAATATAAAACTGTTATAAACATTTGGCTTCTAACGATACTGTTTGTTTAATGAGGTTTCGTAGAACAAAATAGAAATTTCCGGTTCAATAAGTAACAATAAGGTGAATTTCTCTGTGAATCAAGGTCACAGATTTATCGCCTTCCTCTTCATTTACTAAATGATCTGATTTAATCTTCTTTTCTTTCCCACTCAATGCAAAAGTGTGCTTTTTATAACCTGCAACGTGAATAAAATAAAAGCACCTTTTTATGGAGCCTCATTTGCTTTCTGCTCTTGTTTGGTATGAGATCAGGTAAAAAAAAAAATAAAAAAAAGTGAGATTTTTTTTTTTTTATCATCGACGATAGAACACACATCATGCCTCGATGACGCCGGGTTTACCGTCTCCTATTGATTTTTATCGGAAGGGTGGAGGTGCTGGATGCTGCCTTGCTTTCTCCTGGTCCCAAACGAAACATTGGTACTAAAGATTTTATGGTGCTTCTGTGAGGTTTGGCACAGTAATGGTGGGGTCTTTTACTGCCAGCTGAACTCCTGTCTCTGTTAGTGTGTCCATAGGGAGTGTATGTTATCGCGAGGTACAGGGAGGCCTGAGGCCTTGTGCACTCAGAGAGAGGAAAGAAGAAATGGAGTACAGATATGGTGGAAGTATCAGGAAAATTACATTTCTAAGCTAAGACAACCGTGTCAGACGACATGTTGTATGTGAGTATATCAAAGCTCCAAACTTGACTACGATATTCTCTCTATTTTTTTTTTTTTTTTGTAGACGCTCCGCACGGCCAAACGGTGAATGTAGGCTTGGCTTCCCATACAGCCAGCACTCAACTAATGACAGACCTCATTTAGCTAATGGTCCAAAATGCTTCCTTCTCTGTCAAGGGCGAAGAGGTCTTGCCTGGCCGTAATGACCAGAGGCACAGACACACACTCTTTCTCTGTTCCTCTGATAAAATGAACAAAGAATTGACCGCTCACTACAGGAGTAAAGGGGAGAAAGAAAAGTGACTCCCCAAACCGCAAACCTTGATGAACGATGCTTTAAGGAAGAGAAGGAACGGAGAGAGGAAGAAGGGAGCGTCGGCTTTAAAGATTAGCGCATTAGGAGCGATCGTTGCCCCTGATGAGGCCGACAGAGATTAAGTCCAGAACACTGTGGCGCTGGTAGGCTGGCAGTCGAAGTTAACAGAGCTATTGATTTCTAGCCTTCAGCTACAGAGCGATTCCAAAGCAAATCTGGGGATATAACGGCACAGATGTTAAAGTTGTCGTGTTGAAGTATCCTGAAAACACCGTGCCACACAAATTCAGCTGAACTGAACAAATTCCAAAACAGGCAGCTGAGGTCTGATCTCGCATTTCCCTGGATAGAGAAGGATGACATTAAAAAGATGCTTTGTTTGTGACAGTAATAGGAATTTCTTAATGAATTTGAGAAGCCCTGCGTGGTTCGTTCAAAAGGGTTGAGGAGTAAAACAGGTAGAAACGATAACGTCGGGCGAGAGTCGACGCGGCAGACCGACAAAAGCCCGCAGGGCGACAAGCACAGGTGTTCTAGCTGAAAAATATTTGCAGGAACGTTTCCCGATCCCTCCGTTTTTTTTCAGCCCGTACCGTGCTTCCATTACGAAGAACAAGAGCGCTCGCCAGGCTGGTGCAAGCATTTGCCTGAAGGAACTTCAATATGGCCTTCTACAAATTAACCACGTTTAATTAGGTTTTATCCGGTGTTGATGAATAATGAAAACACATGCTACTCTGCTTCACAATAAGGTTTATTAAACAGTCCGGATATGTAAGAATCTACACGATTTTTTTGTTTGTAGGGTTTAAAAGCAAGACCTTACTTTCTGAATGGCCTCATAAACGGCTCGGAACGCAGGCTGCTTGTCATCGTGGTAAACACCTCGATTGCCATGAAGAACGTAAACCCCGTGTTGCTCGGCTGCGGCGCAGTTGCTGCCGTAGATGCAGTGGTCCGGGCGGTAGTTCCAATGGCACGGGAAGACAAACAGGCTTTCTGTGGGGGCATTTAATTAGTAGTCAAAAGACAGGCACGTGTTTATACGTCTGTCTTACGCTGACACGCTATTCAAACGTTGCCTGAAGAACGTTGCTTTCATGTTTTTGCCACTTAGTGGCATCTGTTAGTACGGAAATCAGTCTCTCAACACTCACTCACTCACTCACTCATCTTCTACCGCTTATCCGAACTACCTCGGGTCACGGGGAGCCTGTGCCTATCTCAGGCGTCATCGGGCATCAAGGCAGGATACACCCTGGACGGAGTGCCAACCCATCGCAGGGCACACACACACACTCTCATTCACTCACGCACTCACACACTACGGACAATTTTCCAGAGATGCCAATCAACCTACCATGCATGTATTTGGACCGGGGGAGGAAACCGAAGTACCCGGAGGAAACCCCCGAGGCACGGGGAGAACATGCAAACTCCACACACACAAGGCGGAGGTGGGAATCGACCCCCAACCCTGGAGGTGTGAGGCGAACGTGCTAACCACCGTGACCCCCGAGGTACAACACTTTCGAGACATAATTAATTGTTAATAAACACGCTAATAAGTTATGTTTAAGGTATAAGCAGAACTCCATGGTTATATAAACAGGTCTAAAGACATGCAATAATGTACCTGGATTGTAGTGGAATATGATATTTAAGAGGTCTTGGTCCCCCCATGTAATGTTCAGCTTGTATTTCTGTAGTAGTGGCATAAGCAGTTCCCTCCATCTCAGGTGGACTGTTGTCATATCGTTCTGTTCAAACAATACAGAAACAAAGTCATAGTAAACTTCAAATGTGTGATTTACAAACCTAATTTCATTCGGATGATCATCACAAGCAAGCAACATACACAACTTTTACTTTTTCCAGCCCCTATCATTATTCTGTGGGTTTCTGGCTGAAGTGACACTGATATGTCTCAGTGTTTTAAATTAATATTTACTTCTTCCTATTTAAAGACGTGAATGATGAAACACTTTCAACCGTGAGGAAATCTGTGTATCTGAGAATCTAACTAGCAGAATTACAGTGACCTCTGCTGGTGGACCGAGCATTACATTCAAAATACAACCTGGCTTCTTCAATCTAATTTACGAATAACCAAAAAAAGCCACACACACACACACACACACACAAACATACACACACACACAAACATACATACACACACACATACACACACACACAAACATACGCATACACACACAAACATACACAAACACACACAAACATACACAAACACACAAACATACACAAACACACACACAAACAAGCATACACACAAGCAAACAAACACACACACATAAACAAACACACACACAAACATACACACACACACAAACACACACACACACACAAACACACACACAAGCATACACACACACAAACAAACACACACACAAGCATACACACACACACAAACACACACACAAACATACACACACACACACAAACATACACATACACACACAAACATACACACACACACAAACATACACACAAGCATACACACACAAACAAACACACACACACAAGCATACACACACACACAAGCATACACACACACACAAGCATACACACACAAACATACACACACACAAACATACACACACACACAAACATACACACACACACAAACATACACACACACACAAACATACACACACACACAAACATACACACACAAACACACACACACAAGCATACACACACACAAGCATACACACACACAAGCATACACACAAACATACACACACACACAAACATACACACAAACATACACACACAAACATACACACACACACAAACATACACACACACACAAACATACACACACACACAAACATACACACACACAAACATACACACACACACAAACATACACACACACACAAACATACACACACACACAAACATACACACACACACAAACATACACACACACACAAACATACACACACACACATACACACACACACACACAAACATACACACACACACACACACACAAACATACACACACACACACAAGCATACACACACACACACAAGCATACACACACACACACACACAAGCATACACACACACACAAACATACACACACACAAACATACACAAACATACACACACACACAAACATACATACATACACACACACACACAAACAAACACACACACAAACACATACCTTGAAGCGTTTGGCTCTGATGCGGGTCATGTTCATAAGCATGACTCCAGAGTTCACGCCAGTTTTGCCGTAATACGGGTGCCGTGCAAAACGGTTGTACCAGCCGATTCTCGGTTCCTCGTGCTCGGGTGCCATGGCTGCCAAGTGGCTGCTGTTAAACTGGGAGAGAAAGTTCCAGATCTCATCTACTGGCTGTAGGAACAGGATGTCTGTGTCCACGTAGAGCAGAGAATCCACCTCAGTTAGGATCAGCTAGAAAAAACAAATGCTGTTTTGTTTTTTTGTTTTTTTAGGAATACAAGCTTAACCCTTTTACTTAATTCAGCAGATATGCACCAAGGTGAACCTGATCTATACGTTTACATAATCTCTGTTCTTGTTGTGCTCAAGCAGACTCGTGGGAATGAAAAAAAATGATGTCTAGAACCAAACCAAGACATACTCACAGGCAGGAAAAGTCTTTGGGATGCACAGGGTTTAAACAGTCTCTTCCATTCCTTGGCATTATCACCGGGGAAGGTGATGCGGTAGGTAGTGTAGTTAAATTTGGAACGGAACTTTACTGGCCACGACTCCAACTGGCAGAAAACAGACACGGTGACGACACTGGATCATTAACACCTTGCACAACCAAACTTTGCCATTTTAAGTCCAGAGCATAAAATGTCCTACGGTCTAGTGACGATAAAACACGTGGTACGAAAGTGACGTGACGTGACATACGGCTAAGACCCATAGTCAGAATTCGTTCTCTGCATTTAACCCATCCAAAGTGCACACACACAGCAGTGAACACACACACACCGTGAACACACACCCCAGGGGAGCAGTTTGGAGGGGATCGGTGCCTTGCTCAAGGGCACCTCAGTCGTGGTGCGGCTCTAACCATTAGGCCACGACTTCCCCTCACCGGTGACACATGAACTTTTCAGAGAAGCGCCGAAGAAATTTTTTTTTTCTGTCGCTGAAGATTAATCAGTTTTGAGAAAGATAAAACTGAATTAAATAGCTAAGGATGAGTGTTTATGTTCAAAATATTCTGTAATCAATAATCAAAAAATGGCATATCCACGGTGGACGAATTTACCTGACTGACCACGCATACACGGATGTGTGTGTGTGTGTGTGTGTCAGCATTTCACACGGTGTCATACAAGGATTA
This sequence comes from Tachysurus vachellii, assembly GCF_030014155.1. Taxonomy (NCBI): domain Eukaryota; kingdom Metazoa; phylum Chordata; class Actinopteri; order Siluriformes; family Bagridae; genus Tachysurus; species Tachysurus vachellii. The sequence continues at coordinate 23,177,114 of NC_083473.1, forward strand.
CTGCAATGTCTATTAAAGGCTTAGTTATTACATTTGCTCTTCTTGCTGACTTCTAATCACTTATGTACAGTATTAAAGTTGCAGATTATACGTCACTTGCAGCAGCTCCCCGGATAAAACTAATAACGTTTGAATAGTGCTGCGGCATTTACTTTTAACCCGACGGACACCGCAAACGTCTAAATAACATGACGTACATGTTCTACAGCCAGAAAGTACTTAAACTTTCTTTGTTACAGTCGATCATTTTCATTATTAGGGTAGTCTGTTCATCTAAACTCCAGAACATCACATTGAGAGAAACAAACTCACAGCATCTCTGAAGCCAGAATGGAGCTCATCCTCAGCAAAGATGTAAAACTGGAGAGTTCTGCGACTAAAGAGAACTGCAGACTTGAGCATGGTGAGAGTCTCCTCCAGCCTGGGGCCACATGCCACCACTGCCAACCTGAGCATCTCAGTTCCGCCCACCTCGAGCACCGCGGACAATGTTTTATCCACAGAATACCTGCAGAACAACACAACACCGTTTAATCCATTAAACACAGTTTAAAAAGAAAATCAAGGGCCACGTGGTCATTCCTTTCGGCACTGATACGGAAGGACATGAGAGGCACAAGACTTCAAGGATGCCTGGTTTACAGTTCATACAAATGCCAATCTGACATTGATGGATATAATCTAAACTCGCAACCAATGTTCAAGTCAACCCATCCTACCTACGAGCCGACTCCATAAAGCAGTTCTTTCCACAAACATCACGGGGCAGTCTCCAATATGGATTCCAGTGTGTGACAGACATTGACTTACACCTGACAGAACGAGAAAAATAGGCTCTACATCAGGTGTGATGTAGAGCACTTCATAGTTTAGTGCTAAACACATCTGATTCATCATCTAATGACCAAGAGGATGACTTTGCACCACCCACATTCATCTAGGACTTCTGCCTTCCTGGATAACAATTTGAATCTCCTTGCTTTAACAGCTCTGTTCGCCTTGAATCTATTAATGAGCAAATCAAAGCTTCATAGTGAAAGACACACAAATACTATGATGGAAACATAAATGCAAAAACCAACTAGGCATGTTGACATGACAAGTGTTACTCTACCCCATCTAGCTATATATACAGTAGGATAGGTATTTAAAGGTTTACTAGAATTGTATATTAGTCTGTGTAAGATAGTATTATCCAACCACTTTAATGTCCCATATCTAAATTTATTTGCTGCGTTATTTAACTAGCTGCATACAAACCCGCCCAAAGTACACGTACGTATACTGTTTATCATTATTCTGTTAAGATTACGTGCAGCATGTCAGCTAAACTACTGTTAGGATAGCTGAGGAACTAGCTGAAGATCTAGCTGAGGAACTAGCTGAAGATCTAGCTGAGGAACTAGCTGAGGAACTAGCTGAGGAACTAGCTGAGGAACCAGATGAGAAACTAGCTGAGGAACTAACTCAGGAACTAGCTAAAGAACTAGCTGATGAACTAACTGAGGTAGTAGCTGAGGAACTAGATGAGGAAGTAGCTAAGGAACTAGCTGATGAACTAACTGAGAGACTAGTTGAGGGACTAGTTGAAGAACTAGCTGATGAACTAGCTGATGAACTAACTGATGAACTAGCTGAGGAAGTAGCTGATGAACTAACTGAGGAACTAACTGAGAGACTAGCTGATGAACTAGCTGAGGGACTAGCTGATGAACTAGCTGAGGGACTAGCTGATGAACTAGCTGAGGGACTAGCTGAAGAACTGAGGAACTAGATGAGGAAGTAGCTGAGGAACTAGATGAGGAAGTAGCTGATGAACTAACTGAGAGACTAGATGAGGAAGTAGCTGAGGGACTAGCTGAAGAACTGAGGGACTAGATGAGGAAGTAGCTGAGGAACTAACTGAGGGACTAGATGAGGAAGTAGCTGAGGAACTAGATGAGGAAGTAGCTGAGGAACTAACTGAGAGACTAGATGGGGAAGTAGCTGTTAGCATACAGTACAAGATACTAAGTAGGCTAGCTAGCTAACTATTGCTAAATAAGTTCTATTTTTTATACATATATACACATATATAAACTTTTACTTGAAAGCCGCCTTTATTTATTTCCGATACACGATATAACCGATATATTTACCAGTACGAACAGATATAATCTAGTGCTAGTTTACAGGTATCTAGCTGGCTAGCGCTACCTGTGCTCAGACTGAGGCCGGCTGAGGCCTCCTGCCCGCCCGCTTCTCTCCCGTAGCGGCTCGTGCCGTCCGGCTTCAGTCTCCAGAGACGACGCGAGTTCCTCAAACACGTACAGCACCGAGACGAACACCGAGATCACACACACGGACACAAGACGAAGGTGTCGACGCATTTTTATTTATTTTTTTTTTTTTGAAGACTAGAAGCCGTGAGACTGAAAGTCACGTCATGGTTGACGGCTCTGAAACGTGAAGCTAACTACGGTACGGACGTGAGGAGAAGCGAACATCTCGAGCTAAAGCTAACGCCAGAGGATTAGCACCAGGCTGTTAGCACAAAGCTAATCCTCTTTACAAGTCACACAAATAAAACACCACAGCACACACACACACACACATAAACTTATAGAATAATCAGAATTTTATTTGGAAATGCAATATAAACCTTAACCGATAAGAACCACAGTAAACTTTTAATTACTTGATTCTATATAAACCCTTTATGCCAAACGTATAAAGGATTTCGTATACTTTTATGAGAAACATGGCTTTTCTTGAAAAATATATATATATATATATCTAAGCATTTTAAATTCAAACTGCTTCTTTACAGACATAAGCCACATGGAAAATAGATCTACAGCTTCCTATCCAGCTCTCTAACCTTTAAAAGTATCTAAAAACAATTGCTTTTAAGTTCATATTGCAAAAGTGTGAGATTTGGGGAAGATGATTACAATGGACTGGGGTTAATAAAAATAAAAAACAAGCTCACACACACACACACACACACCCTTCTCAGAAACATTCGCCGCATTCAGCTTGACTTGAATGGATTCACACCTGTTTTATACATCTGTCCTATAATTATATTTTAACGACACACGCTGATGATGGACGTACAAATACACAAACTTTGGAAAACCCCTTAACACCTGAAGGTTTACAAGCTGCTCAACAACAGTAACCCGTTGGAAGGAGTTCTCGTTTTTTTCGATAAACACAGTTGTGCAGTGTAGTAAAGTGAGAAGCAATAAAACAAAACTTTTATAAAACTCTGTGGCTATATTATTCGATAAAGTAACTAGCGTACGTACAACTTTCTCAAAACAACACCAGGTCATTACTTAAAACTAGAGATGCATCAATACTGGTTTTTTTCTTTCCAGACCGTGTACGAGTGTGTGTTTTTTTTTTTTGGTACACGTGGCGTTACTCGTAGCAACGACAAAATGAGAAACCTACTTAGTCTTAATCCATCAGGAGCATCATGATTATTTTATTTTGTTCTGTTCGTATTGGACGACGGGCAACTTTTTATCCCGAGTTTGTTATTACAAATTAGCATTAGGGAAAGTGGCCATTAATAGCGAGGCCAGTGTGCTGTGAATTGTACCGAAGCAAAGTGTCTCAGTGCTCGCAGAACTGAAGTGCTCTCGTGTGTCTGTGTTCATCTGCATGCTCGCTTTACTGCTCCGTGGTGGCGTAGATCATTGTGTGCATGCAATTCACAGTAGCCTGTGGTTAATTATAATGACCACACTTACTAATAATTCTCTGTATGCACAGGCCGCATACGTTTGCGCACGGCTTAAAAGTCACAATACGTTTTGTCTGGTTATTTTTACTGAGATGTTTTTGATTAGGTTTTTTTTTTGTTTTTTTTTTACAGAGTGCCATTTGTAGTCTGTCATGCTTCAAGTATTAATCATGATTTAAGGTAACCGATAAGATTGCTGTCCGTTCATGTCGTCTCGTCATTAGCATGGCAACACATTAGGCTTCCGTGACATGGTAATCACGTGGTATTGGATATTCGAGTAATTTTACAAGTATGCATAAATAGGCACGGTGTCAAAATGTTACCTAATACCGGTATCAGTACTGATGCATCCCTTCCTAAAACTCTTCACATTTATTTTCTGTAAACGTTCCACTTTTGAGAAATTCATACCAAAATATTCCTCATTAAAAAAATGAACAATACCAACAATGTTGAACTTCACAAAATTATGGCCATTGACTGTTAGTGGATCTCAATCTCAGTCCCCGTGTTTGTGTTGTCCTGGATCTAAAACCGCTGATCCTCGATCTCATCCACGTTCTTTTTTTGAAATTACCAGTCAGGCGAGAGAGAGAGAGAGCTTGGAACGTACCACTTCTTACATTCTCTTTTCTTCCAGACACATCTGTAACGGTCTCAGCAAGCCGTTCCATGAGTTTAGAAAGGATGAGATGTTAATTAGATCAAATAGTCCCTTAAACAATATTCTTAAATCACACTGATGGTTACACTTTACATGGGCAGTACTGTAACGTCTTGCTACTCGACTGAGACCTTCCTATGATCTTAGTGCAGTGACTGTTTGTGGAAAACTCTAAGCCCCATCCAGTCCAGTCAAAAAAAACAAAAGAAAACAGGGGGAGTGGGGATATGTGCGGGAAAATCTTTGACCTTCAGTAAAACGAAGGGTTTATCAGAGGTTAGTGTGCTTCTCCGTTGACTGATGAGCCATCACCCCGAGGAGATGATGACCTGGAGACCGCTCTCTCAGTGTTATCCGAGCTAGATCCACTTTGGCTGCGCAGGTCTGCTGACGTGGCTGTGGAGGAGGATGAGCTTGTGGAGGAGGATAAGGGCTTTGCTTTCTCCTTAAAGTCTGTGATGATGACTGTTAGGTCTCCCACTGTGACTTCCAAGTGCTGTGCACTGCTTCTGTCAACATTTTTTAACCTGGGCCTGTCGACAGAAAGAAAGAAAAAAAAAAAAAAAAAAAGTGTTTAAGTTATAATAGTGGAAAGAAACAGATACAAAATTCTCTCTTTGGTTTAGTTTTGTTTACTGAGAAAGGAAAAAAGTGAAGACATTTTTCCATTACAATCTATTAAAATGAATGCGCTTCTGAAAATTCCAGGAAACTGCCTGCTTTAAATGGAATGCAGTTGTGTGACTGAATCGACTACGACTTAACATTTTGCCAATCGTATTAAAAAAAGATTAAACATTTTCTATTACATTCTCTGAACAAAACAATCTTAAACTATTTCAAACACTGCAGGACCTGAACCGAACCGAAACTGCCTACCTCATCTTTTTGTGGCTGTTCTTTTTCATTGCTGGCTCCCTGTCGTTTTTGTCCTTCTCTGTCTTTTCCTTCTTCTCTTTTTTGGGTTGTGTGGGTGAAGCAAACTGCGGAGGTACTTGCTGAGCCACAAGCTGTGAAACTGCACGAGGTTTCCTGGAAGAGGGTGTTGGATGAATAATGATGATGACATCATGGAGAGTGTAAAGTCAGGGCTAATGGGGTCATTAGTGGTCAGCACTAAACAACGGGTTGTATTCCAAATCCTGAAAACCTCAAACACTGGGATCTTACTAAGCTGATCTCTGCTACTGGCAATACAAAAGACTAAAGCACTAAAAAAAAAACACTAACTATTCACTGGATAATTTGGGAAATCCCCTTTAAAATGTGTCTCTCAATTAAATTTTTTTTTAAAAGGAGTTCATGAAGTATTGTATGCTAAAAGTGGATCTTAAAGCTAACTTTGATGAGCTATGAGATACCTCACTACCTCACACAGTGGAGTTTTTACAACTCACTGCTACTTACAGAAAGTAAAATGCAGCTATAACGGTGTAGATGTGCTGAGAATATAATACGATTAAAAGCTCTTTTCATACCACACGCTGCCTTAATGCTTAATGTTCCTTTCGACGCTCAGCAACTACAAAGACGTGGCTACTGTAGGGTTTCTTTACTTTAGATCTACTTACATGGGTAAGGTAATAAAATATAACACTAATCAATTTAAAACACGCCACGCATTTATAAGGTGACTTGTTTGTTCACACGTATAAAATTGAAGACGTGTTAATCTATCTGCTAGTCACAAAACCGATAATACTTAGTTGTTCAAAGTAACTGAATAAACCACCCTAAAGTTATAATAACCAACTTTGAGATCTGAGATGCAAGATACGATTTTGGTCAATATGCCGCCATATCTGAAACCAACACGATAACGCACAATTCGGAAGAAGAAGAGAAAAAAAAAATAAAATCTAAGGTGCATTCTGATCCTTTTTATGCTATAAAACAAGCATCCAAGTGCAATTAAAGATGGGTTAATTAATTAAAAGATGCCACCTGGGTGACATAGGGATGTGGTAGCTCCCTATGTAAGCTTAAGGTGTTGGGCTACTGATCGGAAGGTCATAGGTTTGAACCCCAGGTCCACCAAGCTACCACTGCTGGGCGTCTGAGCAAGGCCCTTAACCCTCAGTTGCTCAGTTGTAAGTCACTCTGGATAAGGGTGTCTGCTAAATGCCATAAATGTAAAATGTAAATGTGACGGATACCTTTCGACAAAATAGCATTCAGACGAGTTTTGCCTCTCTTCGTTCAGGATCCGTGTATCATAATAGACAACATCTGTCTGTATGTAATTAATGAGTAAGCCAGCAAAATATGCAGTGCGATCGTTTCCATCTACATCTACAGCACGGTTCACGTGTCCAGGAAGTGACTAATGCACCGCGTCTCATATCATATCATATCAAGATTTCAGAAGTGTGTAATTACTAAAAACAAAATGTCAATTCATTCATACATTAAAAAAAAACAAAAAAAAACAGGACAGCGATCAAACAATTTGTCATTTTAACCTTCTTTCGATTTTCGGTACTCGGTGTCTGCAGTTATCGAAAGTCAACTACCATTTCTGGATTGTGAACATGTTAAAGACAGATTTAAAGCACTTGCTGTTATGAACGTGAACCGGATCTGATCCAGTGTTATAACGTTAAACTGATTCGATCTGATCTATTATTATTAATCCATATTACTTATACGTCACCCATTCTAATATTCCTTCCTTCAGTCATTTGTCTTTGTAACCTCTTTATCCTGGATCCAGAGCAGTGTTGGAAACTTGCTGCCTTGCACTCAATATAGTTCTCCAGCTCACATCGTAGCTGCTGATTTACGAGTTGAGAGAAAGACTGAATAAACTGCGCTTACAACCGATTACTGATCACTATCGTCCACAGATCTGCATCGTTTATTCACCCTCACACGTTTTCGTTTAAAAGCAAATGATTCCATTTGTACCCGTGTTTCCTTCAGGACTCCTCACTATCACTCCCACATTTTCTTTGTCTTCATAGAAAGCATAGCCGTCTGTAAACGTCTAACAGTACAGTGACGACGCCTTGACCAAAGATCATAGACTTTCAGTACTTTCTATAAGAACAATTCTAAGCCATGACCTTCTGTTCTGATAGAACTATTCTATTCTATGTTATGCCTTCAGAAAACCTTTCATGTAGCTTAATTTGCAGTTTGATATCGCCAGTGATGAGGATGAACAGTCAATGTGCAAATTAGGTCGTGTCGTCATCACGTGCTCTTGCTAGTTTCCTCTGAAAAATGTTGGCAACATTTGATGATTCAGGGAAATCATTTCTGGGAGCGAGGTGGGAACACTTTGTGGAGGAGACGCCAGGCTGTACCAGGACACAATGCGCTCTCTATCTCTCTCGTTCTCGAACACTCACTCGAAACTAAGAAGCATTTAAGTAACGTTTTTTTACAGATCGAATCTTTTTGAGTGCTTGTGAGTTATCAAAAAACTCACAAGGACTCACGAGGACTTGTTCAGCGCTGTTTTTGTTTATTGTTTTTAACGTCTTGTATTGTTTGTTTGTTTGTCTTTCGGTCACTGTTTGGTATTTTGTCCTGCACTGTATTTCTTTCTTTTCTGTCCTACACTGTCTTTTCGTCCTACACTGTCTTTTCGTCCTACACTGTCTTTTCTGTCTTTTCGTCCTACACTGTCTTTTCGTCCTACACTGTCTTTTCGTCCTACACTGTCTTTTCTGTCTTTTTGTCCTATACTGTCTTTTCTGTCCTACACTGTCTTTTCTGTCTTTTCGTCCTACACTGTCTTTTCTGTCTTTTCGTCCTACACTGTCTTTTCTGTCTTTTCGTCCTACACTGTCTTTTCGTCCTACACTGTCTTTTCGTCCTACACTGTCTTTTCTGTCTTTTAGTCCTACACTGTCTTTTCTGTCTTTTCGTCCTACACTGTCTTTTCTGTCTTTTCGTCCTACACTCTTTTCTGTCCTACACTGTCTTTTCTGTCTTTTCGCCCTACACTGTCTTTTCGTCCTACACTGTCTTTTGTCTTTTTGTCCTACACTGTCTTTTCGTCCTACACTGTCTTTTCGTCCTACACTGTCTTTTCGTCCTACACTGTCTTTTCTGTCTTTTCGTCCTACACTCTCTTTTCTGTCCTACACTGTCTTTTCTGTCCTACACTGTCTTTTTGTCTTGTCTCACACTGTCTTGTTTGTCTTTTGTCCCACCCTGCCGTGTGTTTCGCCTTGCCTTGTGTCCTACACTGCCGTGTGTCCTGCACTGCCGTGTGTCCTGCACTGCCGTGTGTTTCGCCTTGCCTTGTGTCCTACACTGCCGTGTGTCCTGCACTGCCGTGTGTCCTGCACTGCCGTGTGTCCTGCACTGCCGTGTGTCCTGCACTGCCGTGTGTCCTGCACTGCCTTGTGTTTCGCCTTGCCTCCTACACTGCCGTGTGTCCTACACTGCCGTGTGTCCTACACTGCCGTGTGTCCTACACTGCCGTGTATCTAGGACACTCACTAAGTCCTTATAGCTCTGTCTTTGTCCTATGTAGCACCATCACGATCCCGTTGTCTCACGTCACCGTGTACTACAACAGCTCTATATACACGACACGGTTGTAATGACGATAAAAGCTTCTCGCTAATATGACTAACTAGATTACTAATACAGTGTATACGTGACTAAACGTGACTAAACGCGTGTATAAGCCGTGAAGAGACGGACACAGAGCTCTTACCGTGTAGACGTTCCCTTCCTGACGTCACACATCATGCACTTGAACGCCTCGGCGGTGTTTCTGTAAGTACACACACTACAGTCCCAGCAGCCTTCGTCTGACGGCGGCTTACACAGCCTCTTCGGCCTTCAAACAAAACACAAAGACACAAAGGGAACACGGTTTTCACACATTCACACACACACACAACACACACACATGTGTCAGGGCCACGAGCCGCCACAGCTGCACTGTTTACGCCGCTAACGCTGGAACACAACAAGCTAATCCGCCATGTACGGCTCTGTGGGCGCCTCAAAACAAGCTACAGGGCCTCGATCTCACAGCCTGCTGCTGCTTTACCTGGTCGGACTCTTCTTATCGCCCATTTTATAACGATGGAGCTGTAATTAAAGTGTATACAAATTCGACCCTGATACTCCGGCGGTACACAACCGCTCTCCAGCTGTCGCGAAAACTCCAGGCGGAAGTCGGTCACGTGTCACGAACACGAGCCAATCACGAAGCGGCCTGTGTTTAGATAGAGAAAGACTGGAAAGCTTGTGAAAGTAAACGTTCACTATAGAATGATGTGAGATCCTGAATCCTGTGTATACGGGACACAGAATTTATCAGTTATAATTCAGTTCGTTTGTTTAGAATTGTGCTGCTGGACAGAAGAGAAAATGCTGAACGTTTTGAAGCATAAACACTTTATGTACATTAACTGATTTATATTTAATACTCATTCTGTCTATATTCTATATCACATAGATTCTGATTCGGATTCGGATTCAGAATCAGGTTTATTGGCCAAGTGTGTTGACACACACAAGGAATTCGGTTCCAGCTGTTTGTGACTCTCAAAAGTACAGATAAATAACACTATACTATACAAGACAATACAGACATAAATAACACTATACTATACAAGACAATACAGACATAAATAACACTATACTATACAAGACAATACAGACATAAATAACACTATACAAGACAATACAGACATAAATAACACTATACAAGACAATACAGACATAAATAACACTATACTATACAATACAATACAGACATAAATAACACTATACTATACAAGACAATACAGACATAAATAACACTATACTATACAAGACAATACAGACATAAATAACACTATACAAGACAATACAGACATAAATAACACTATACAAGACAATACAGACATAAATAACACTATACTATACAATACAATACAGACATAAATAACACTATACTATACAAGACAATACAGACATAAATAACACTATACTATACAAGACAATACAGACATAAATAACACTATACAAGACAATACAGACATAAATAACACTATACAATACAATACAGACATAAATAACACTATACTATACAATACAGTACAGACATAAATAACACTATACTATACAAGACAATACAGACATAAATAACACTATACTATACAAGACAATACAGACATAAATAACACTATACAAGACAATACAGAATAATTAATACTATACAATACAATACAGATATAATAACACTATACAATACAATACAGACATAAATAACACTATACTATACAATACAATACAGACATAAATAACACTATACTATACAAGACAATACAGACATAAATAACACTATACAAGACAATACAGAATAATTAATACTATACAATACAATACAGATATAATAACACTATACAATACAATACAGACATAAATAACACTATACTATACAAGACAATACAGACATAAATAACACTATACTATACAAGACAATACAGACATAAATAACACTATACTATACAAGACAATACAGACATAAATAACACTATACTATACAAGACAATACAGACATAAATAACACTATACAAGACAATACAGACATAAATAACACTATACAAGACAATACAGACATAAATAACACTATACTATACAATACAATACAGACATAAATAACACTATACTATACAAGACAATACAGACATAAATAACACTATACTATACAAGACAATACAGACATAAATAACACTATACAAGACAATACAGACATAAATAACACTATACAAGACAATACAGACATAAATAACACTATACTATACAATACAATACAGACATAAATAACACTATACTATACAAGACAATACAGACATAAATAACACTATACTATACAAGACAATACAGACATAAATAACACTATACAAGACAATACAGACATAAATAACACTATACAATACAATACAGACATAAATAACACTATACTATACAATACAATACAGACATAAATAACACTATACTATACAAGACAATACAGACATAAATAACACTATACAAGACAATACAGAATAATTAATACTATACAATACAATACAGATATAATAACACTATACAATACAATACAGACATAAATAACACTATACTATACAATACAATACAGACATAAATAACACTATACTATACAAGACAATACAGACATAAATAACACTATACTAATACTATACAAGACACAATTTGAGACAATACAGACAATGTGAGACAATACAGACATAAATAACACTATACTATACAATATAATACAGACTATACAAGACAATGCAGATGTGATACAATAGATATTATGAGTATTAAATATGAATATAGAATATGACTGATCAGTTTTGTACATAAAGTGTGGGAAGTGCAAATAACTGTATTGTGCAATATTATACTTTTTGTACAATATACAGCAGCAGTAGTGTGTGTAATATATACAGATGATGTGATGACTGATGTTCTGATAATGCAGTACTTATAGATATGAAGCAGGGAATATAATAATGGTGAGTTGTTAATCAGGGTGATTGGTTGTCTGGCAGTTTTAGTAAGCAAAGTTCTGTAGCGCCTGCCAGAAGGGATGAGATGAAATTAAACTAATTTTTAAAAAAAAAATAATTTTTACTGCCTGGTTTCTGGTTCTTGTGTCGTACAAGTCCTGGGGAGTGGGCAGGAGAGCACCAATTATTTTTTTCTGCTGTTTTAACTGTGCATTGCAGTCTGTTTCTCTCTTCACTAGTTGATTCCTGTTATAATTTAATTTTGTGTGTAATTTTTTTGTGCAAATATGTGCATATTTAATTAGAAGTTGTCTCCTACAAGACTACTTATAATTAAATATGCACATATTTCCACACTGAATAAAAATAAAATAAATAAATAAATAGGGGTTTCTCCAGTCCTATAGGGGGCGACAGTGGGCATATAAACATTCATTCATTCATTCATTTTCTACCGCTTATCCGAACTACCTCGGGTCACGGGGAGCCTGTGCCTATCTCAGGCGTCATCGGGCATCAAGGCAGGATACACCCTGGACGGAGTGCCAACCCATCGCAGGGCACACACACACACACTCTCATTCACTCACTGTATAGACTGTATAGACTAGGGGTTTTATTTAGAGTGCTTGTACTCAGTAAAACAGAAACAGAAACGAGTAACGTCCTTAGTATTCATAAATCAAGGATTTCGTTGATGAATGATGTGAGATCCTGAATCCTGTGTATATGGGACTTTATGTACATTAACTGATTTATATTTAATACTCATTCTGTCTATATTCTATATCACATAGTCTGGATTGTGTCGTATAGTACAGTGTGGTGTTATTAATGTCCGTACCTTTGAGTGTCGCAAATAGCTGGAACCGAATTCCTTGTGTGTGTCAACACACTTGGACAATATACCTGAATCTGATTCGGATTCTGATTCTGATTCAGAATCAGGTTTATTGGCCAAGTGTGTTCACACACAAGGAATTCAGTTCCAGCTGTTTGTGACTCTCTCAAAAGTACAGACATAAATATTACTATACTATACAAGACAATGCAGACTATACAAGACAATGCAGATGTGATACAATAGATATTATGAGTATTAAATATGAATACAGAATATATGACTGATCGGTTATGTACATAAAGTGTGAGAAGTGCTTGATTTAGTATTCATACTGTAAATCAAGGATTTCGTGGCACATGACGTTCTTTAGCTCTCTACAGATTCTACTAGCAAAGAAGTCCTTGTTTCATGTTACAGCGTTTAAACAGTGTTTAAATCTTTAGTAGAGAGCGTGAGGGCAGAACAGTGTGCGGTCATTAAAAATGACGACTAGGTGGTGGCACTCGCACCTTCACTCAAGGGCAATGCGTAGATCCTGCAGAGCGCTCGTATCTCACCGCTCTCGCTCAAGACAGTTTCTCTGCACGCTCTCAAATAGCCTGGTGTGCAGACGATTTATGCCACCTTGCGCTCGTTTTTAATGACCACACATGCTGTTAATGCTCTGAGTGCTCAGATTGGTTGCTTTCTGGTCAATATATTGTTTAAGCACTAATAAGAGGTTTTATGTGTATAGCTTGTTTTTTTTTTTCTTTTAGCCTTATTGAGTTTTTAATTCAAGGCAATGCTGATTGAGCCAGCATTATATAATATATATATATCTCCGAGATTAGAGAAGACCTGTTTCTGCCTTTGTACAGGATATACTGTACTGTACATACCCGAGGCAGTGACTAAGACCGCCATCGTTGTAGACGTGGTTAAGGTGCAGATCAGAGAGCACATCATAGAGAGACAGGGCTTTCTGTGTTGGAGAAAGAGATGAATAAACCTACAAAATGGTTAAGAAACATTTTAATGCAAGCCATGACTAATGGATAGGATTACATTAATTCCGTTGATGGATTATTCTCAAGCACGTGAACTCCTACAGCATGAAACACCGGTCCTTAAAAGCCACAGAGCTGATGAGATTTTTTCCTTCTTTAATCCGCAGTGCTCTGATTTCCCCAGACTTGAGACTACAGGAAAGTTTTTAGTAATTGCTGGTGGCAGTAAAGGTGTAACATCGGTACAGTTTATCATTACAGTAGTAGTAGAACCTGATCTGTTTCCTTATTCTCAATTTAGGCCAAAAATAAAACTACTAATCTTTTTTTTTTTTAGGCACAGTTTATAGCAGCGCTGCTATTAATTACAAGAGCACAGAGGGACATCGAATCATTCTGCTTGGCCTGTTTTGTTGTGTGATCCTATGTGCTATCGACACTTCAGCGTGGTGTTGTGTTTGACCTTATAAGCATGAGGAGATGGAAACGTACTAAATCTTACTAAAAGATACTAAAATCTTAATCAAATATTCTAGTACATTTCTAGAATAGAGCGCTCTAGCTAGGAATGACAGTTGAAACAACGAGCACAAAAAAAAAACGTTAAAGAAACACTAAATAACCTAATTATAGCATTATTAGTGATTATGGTGTTGCTATTCTCATACATAATTGATGGTAACAAGCATCCATCTGTTTACTCTATTGCTTAGCCTACAGTGAGTTATGGGGAACCTGGAGACTATTCCAGGCACGACGTGGGGGATATCACACACACACACACACACACACACACACACACACACACACACACACACACACACACACACACACACACACACCGTTTCCTCTGGATTAATCTGTAGCATTAATCAATGTCAGAATATTTTGGACTTGGTGTCCAGATTTGTTGCATGGTTTATTCTTCAACCTCAGCTCAAAATATCAGCAAGCAGAGAAGCAGAGTACAAAGTACCCACCTCTCAGACACAACATGGTACACAACACGCACTCATTCACACACTGCAAATGCCACTCAGACTATTATGCATGTTTTTGGACTGGGGAAGAAAAGCAGAGTACCCAAGAAACCCCTGGAGTACAGAGAAAACATGAAACAGGGTGGAGGTGGGAGTCAAACCCGAACCCCTCGACCCTGGTGGTGCGAAACAAACGTGTTAAGCGTTAAGCCTGATGGGAACAAGAAATGGATATTGAACTTAAACATTCATTCATTCATTCATTCATTCATTTTCTACCGCTTATCCGAACTACCTCGGGTCACGGGGAGCCTGTGCCTATCTCAGGCGTCATCGGGCATCAAGGCAGGATACACCCTGGACGGAGTGCCAACCCATCGCAGGGCACACACACACACTCTCATTCTCACACACTCACACACTATGGACAATTTTCCAGAGATGCCAATCAACCTACCATGCATGTCTTTGGACCGGGGGAGGAAACCGGAGTACCCGGAGGAAACCCCCGAGGCACGGGGAGAACATGCAAACTCCACACACACAAGGTGGAGACGGGAATCGAACCCCCAACCATGGAGGTGTGAGGCCAACGTGCTAACCACTAAGCCACCGTGTCCCCTTGAACTAAAACAGCAAGATATTTTTTTTTATATATAAGTATTATTAGTACCATATTCCCATTAATACCATTACCACACCTAGTTTACTATAAAAAATAACTCTATTTATTATTGGTACATATACGACACATGTATCTATCTATCTATCTATCTATCTATCTATCTATCTATCTATCTATCTATCAGTTCATTGCAATTTATTTGTACAGAGCTTTTAATAATTCACATTGTCTCAAAGCAGCTTTACATAAGTACAGAAAGAGAATAAACTAAAAATTGTAAAGTTTAAAATTAAGCTACTGTTTATCTCTAATTATTTATCCCTAATGATCAAGCCTGAGGTGAAGGTGGTGAGGAAAAACTCCCTGAGATGATTATAAGGAAGAAACCTTGAGAGGAACCAGATTCAGAAGTGAACCTCATCCTAATTTAGGTGGAAATAATGTCAATGTAAATAACGTCCTTTCTACAACAGTTTGTAGTCCAGGGGATTTGTGGAACCGAGAGCTCCTGAGGAACAAACAGGTCAGAGTTCATTACGGAATTCCTTCCTGCTGAAGTCTCTATCTGTTAGATCATTCCAGGTTAAAGCACAAGAACTGAATGAGAAGTGAAAGACTTTTTTAATGATCTGAACATCTGGCATTCTGCACACATACATCATGGTCACTTTATATGCTTTGTATATTCAACACTTGCTTAAGAAACATTGCACAAAATAAATGTCTCATAATAGCCACAAATTTCTAATATGTGTGTTTTCAGTGGTGCCCAGCAGAGGGCAGTAGAATACTTTGTGTCAGTGCATCTTGACCTGCAGCTGAATTGCAGCTTCTTGAAAGACAGACAATAGACTGTGAGTGTAGATAAATGAGTTTAGACGGAAATTCTGGAGGAAGTTAGAAGCATCTTTTATATGTTGCCTTTCTTTCTAGACCTTTAAGTTAACGGGTCTTCCTTTAAGTTAACGAGTAGCATCGATCAATGTCAGATTTGAAGTCCAGACTCGAATGGTTTAGTGCTCAACCTCAGCAAACGTATTTTTATGTATTTTCCACGATAAACATCGACGTGATATCAGCAAACTGACAAAAAAAAAAGTCGGTATAATGTTGACACTCGTCAAAAAGTTAGCACACAAGGTCAGTTATCTCCTTGTCAGTTACGGAAGTCAGACCTCCCACGTTGCACAACATCTGATCTCTCTACCAAAACACATAGACCAGTCACCAGATCTCACTCCTTTCTATTACCTTAGGGTTTAACAGGGTGCCAATAGTTCACTGGCATGGTCTCTAGCTTTCTCTCCCCACCCCATTTCGCCCTACATTATTCCCAGTAGAGAACCACCAGATACCAGGCTTAGGACAAAGGGCACTACTGTGTGCTCCTGGATCCAAAATGTTAGGCCCCTGTGAGGTCCAGTAAAGGTAGTTAAGGAGTGTAGACACTGTAGTTTCAATACAGGAAGCTAGGAATATTTTAGCCACTTTATTTTATATCGTAGCTAGGACTTTGAGCTAGGACCCATGCTTCTTTAGTATCCATGCAGTCTTACTTAATTACTCCTGTTCACACAGTGGTTTCTCATTAGTCTGATCATGCTGATTAATTGTGACGTTTAGTCCTTGAGAATCTTACTGGTGTTTTAATGATGTCTCTACCTGTGATTTTCGCAGGTCTGAAATCCAAGCTGTCCAGAAATTCAATTCAACCCTATTCTATTTTATTTTATTTGTATAGCGCTTTTAACTACGGACATTGTCTCAAAGCAGCTTCACAGAACGTAAGCAATATGAAAAAGCCTGAGGTGACCGTGGTGACTGTGGTGAGAAAAAACTCCCTTAGATGGAAGAGGAAGAAACCTCGAGAGGAACCAGACTCAAAAGTGAACCTCATCCTCATTTGGATGACACTAGAGGGTGTGATTATAAACTGTTATAAACACCAGAGAGTGATATTATGAGTACAGTCTGATAACTGTGTACTGATTAGGAGGTTGTTGTCCTCAGAGACCACATGGAGTTGACGTCTTCTCACTGAAGGTCTGAAATCTTCATGAAGCGGAACACAACTGGAGCTGGAACAATCTCTTGATGCCTGGTGATGGGTAGATAAAAAAAAAAGCAAGTAGAGATGAATTAGCATAGCTGCTGTTCATAATATTAGCAAGTGCTACATGCACTACTGGAGCACAAGGTTTATGGCATGTATGTGTATGTCTGGCTAAAAAGATATGTCTTTAATGTACATTTAAACTGGGAAAGTTGGAAGAGCAGAAAGAGAGCAGAAAGTTGTCCAAGGGGCTTAAGCTTGATTATTGTGCGCTACACGTCTGTTATTAATGGCTGTGTATGTGTATGTATGTGTGTGTGGGTATATATATATATATATGTATATGTCACGTGTGCATTTGAAATTTCCCATGAATTTGAACCCAGCAGCTCAGGCATGATATGATTTAATTAGGAAAAGCGTCTTCATGTACATGCATTATTATACATATTATAGTCCTAAACTTTTTATTATGCTTATTATAGTTACTATGATCTATTTATATGTGATTTCCTTTGACATTTTGGCGAATATCTCATTGCAATAATATTCCTAATATTTTAATTGTAGGCTAAACCCAATGTCCTGCAGGATTTTTTTTTAAGGGGTGAAGCGGACGGTTATATTGTTAAATGAAAAGTATTTAATTTGGCAGGTGATAGAAGACTGGGGTTAGCTGAATTACTTAGCATTCAGATAAACAGAGAACTTTTATCCCTGTACAACATTTAATCTTCTGAAGGACACAATATGTAGTATGATCAGGAAATAGAGTTAAAAATCATTTCTACTGAACCCATCAGGGATCTTGTGTTGCCGTACCGACAAAGCAGCACGATTGTAAAACGCCATGAATCACCTGAGACGCCGATCCTGAAACCTCAAAAAATCCCACTCGCTTAAAGATGCATTTTAAAGACGCTTTCCTTTCATTTTTTTGTTGTAGGATCTGTTTATTAATAATCTGAGAGCCTCTGATGTCGGATTCATTAAAGATATACAGTATATTAGAAGCAGCGCTACAGTTGATGTCTGTGACAGATGCTCTGGTTCGCCCTGTACTCTTGCACACACGTTTTTCTTTTGTCCAACTCTAGTAAATATCTGGCAAACGTATTTTGACACCATGTCTAAAGTGCTCCTCAAAACCATTAATATTTGTCCGCATGTAGCCATTTTCGGTACTCCTCAAGAATACCACCTCTTTTCATCGGTGAGGTTAGAGGTCCCGGCTTTCACTTCTTTGATAGTGAGACGCCATCTCCTCCTTAATTGGAATGCAACAAATGCCCCATCCAGTACACTTTGGATCACTGAGGTCATGTCTTTTCTAAAACTGGAAAAAATAAGATATTCTAGAAAAGGTAATCTCACCAAATTTTACAACAAGTGGCAAACATTTATGCAATTTTTCCAAGCTAGCTAAGCCTGACTCCAACATACATTCTTTTTTTTTTTTTTTGCTTGTGTTTTTTTTTTTTTTTATGGGGGAAAAAAAAAAAGGAAAATGTTGTATACAAATATGTTGGTTATTGTTATCCAAGTGTCTTCACTTTTTTTTTTTTTTTTTTTGTGTGTGTGCAAACCAATAAAAATATATGAAACAGAAGCAGTGCTACAACTGTACGATAGATTTCAGGGTCTGAACAGGAGAAAATAAACTTCAGAACACGCTTAAGGTTAAAAAGAAAATCCTGCACACGGTGGGTTTCCTTCAGACACTTTCTGATAGAGTAGCTGAATCCTACTGGTTTGGTTTTTGGTTTGTTTTTTTTTTTTGGTGTTTTTTTCAGATGAACACGAAGAAGTGACACTAAATAAAGACGCATGTTAATAAGTCATAGTTGCGTATTTAGAGAAAACGAGCACGTTACGGTAGTGTTCTGTCTTTCTGTAACTCGTCCAATTCCAACTAGTTCAGGCTTGTTTATTCGCTAATGATCTGAGAGCATGAAGAAAAAAAAAAAACAACATGAAAATGTTCAGCGCCAGGATTGAGAAATATTAAATGCCACTAATACATTTGCTACATTTGCTCAGTGGGTGTCCTCAGGTGCTTGTCAAAGCCCAAGGCTGTAATGATATTCTGGGCAAAAAGGGAGTTGAGTAAGAAGCAGAGGATCTGCAACGCTGTGGCTTTGTGTGACCTCACATGGTGAACAGTGGATAATGAGCCAAAATAGCCACCCTGTCAGGCACGTTTGAAGTGCAAATTGTTGGCAGACAGCTTCCCTTTGAACCTTCGAAGTCACCTCACCGATTCCTTAATGGTTAGCGCAGCATACGCTCTCCTCAGAAAACAACCCAAGGGCTTCATTTTGTTGTTAATATTTTATACGTCGGCTTCATGGTAATTATCATTTAATGATCTTTGCAGTAACGATGCAGATGAAAGCTGGATAAAAGCTCTTGATTGAGGTAACCTATTATCTGATTTATTTTTTTTTTTTCTGAAATATATTTGAAGTCTTAAAACTCTGTATTAACTTTATGACCTAAAATGTCAGGTAAGGTACTTTTTAATTATTTATTTAGTTTTTTTTTTTTTTTTTTTTTGGCTCAGGGAGCAGAGCAGGTAAAGCTGGTATGTCTTGTGGGATTAAAAAAAAAAAAATCTTCTTGCAGATCTGTTCTGGCTGCTTTAAAAGGTATGTAAACCCCGTGCAACACCGTCTGGGATCTGTCATGCCCATTTGCAGGCCCGCACAGTTGTCCGTCCTGCTGTGTCTGAAAGAGCCCTGGTGTTTATTCTGCCTCTACTCAGCGTTTGCAGCTCTCTGTGGCACCCTGTCGCAGTCGCTGCATTGATCTGCTGTTTGAAGTCCCTCATTTCATGCTCCTGTCAGGACGGAGCTCAACAAACAAACACACACACACACACACACACACACCTGTCTCGGTGGCTCTGCACCAAATGACGCTGCAAATAAAACGAGCATTTCTTACATCAGCTTTGGGCCAAATCGCCTGATGTATCAGGTACGACCACTGACTCGAGACATGTAGCTAAAAAGATTTTTGCATTGCTTTTGCATTTATTATTTACCTGCAATGCTTTTTAACTAATATGTAAATTCAAGCTGAGAGGTTTGACCCAGGGTGAGAGTATCAAGGAGGCTTTAATGCAGCAAATGGTGGATGGTGTCTGGAGTGTTTCAGACAGGACTTGGGTCATTAATGTCCTTAGCCACGTTAAGTCCACTCTTTGGTTTGTGGACTGAGTTCAGCTACAGGTCGTGGAAACCAGGTGCCATTGGTTCATTTATACCTTGGCTACATTGTTAAAGCCTTACGGCACGTCGTAGAGGCGCTGCTAATCAGGCCACCAAATCAAAGGCATCAGCAGACACGACAATGAGCTCTCTAAAACAAGCGCTCGGTTTTACAGCTGTCGGGGCAGATATGACCGAATCCAAATAACCGGCGTAGGAAACAATGACATCCTGGTTGAACGTTATTCAAACGGCTTTTCCATTACAGTGAGCGGCTCACGTAGCAAATTCACTTTCCCAGCATGTTAATTAATGACAGAATTCATTCATAGACCTAGAAATAGTTTGAGTTCTATTAGACTGACGTTAGAACTTTTAGTGTAATTTTAGAGAGTCACAGGCCTTGACTCTGTCATACGCTACATCTGTGTCCCATCCGATTCGACTGCGAAGCCACATCATGACTATGTGGCCTTTTTCCCGTGAGGCAGAAATGTCAAGAGGTCATTCTTTGGTGTCGCTGACCTCTGGCCCGGCAGGCTCCAACTGCACTCATGAAAAGCCCAGGGCAAACTTCTAAAATAAACAGTTAAATTAAAAGTAAGGGAAAGATGCAGGGATTGTGTTCCTCGTTGCCCCCTGCTTAACCCGAATTAGACCGAAGAGCGGCGGCGGCAGAACCCTGATAACTCGTTCAGCTCTCGCTGGAGCTTTTTAATTAGTCCTGCTTTCTATCAAAACACTATTAGACTTTAGCACAGCGAAGTAATAGCCTTAGCAAAGAATGGATTTCTTTTTAATGAAAAAGGATAAAGATAAAGGATCGAGGATTTGGATAAAGGAGCCAAGGATTGTTGTTTGAAACAATATTTATATGTCAAAGGGAATTTAATCAGGATCAGATACAAGTAACTGACTTGATGCTGATACCTTAACAGTAATCAGACTTATACAGAGTTATACATGTGAAACATTCCATCACAAACGGTATCATGTCTTGTGTTCAGGTTTATACGTATGTCGAACCCCCAACCAGATACTGATCCAGTGTTATATTGAGGTGGTGTATTTCTTTTCTAACTCTTTCACCTACCGTATTGGGTGGAAGTCGTGGCCTAATGTGGGTTCGAGTCTCGGGCTGGCAATACCATGACTGAGGTGCCCTTGATCAAGGCACCGAACCCCCCCCAACTGCTCCCTGGGCATAAATGGCTACCCACTGCTCCAGGTGTGTGTTCACGGTGTGTGTGTGTTCACTGCTGTGTGTGTGTGCACTTTGGATGGGTTAAATGCAGAGAAAGAATTCTGAGTATTTGTCACCGTACTTAGCCGTACGTCACGTCACTTTATTGTTGTCTTGTACGTTGTAAGTCTTTATAATACACCCACAGCCGATCAAATGTCTTTCCTGTAATTTTGGATTTTTAGGAGCAGTGACAGCGTGACCTCTCAACCCGCTGACTGGGGTCAAAGGTCGCTCCCTCACCGTTCACTCTCCAAGGCCGTAACCCAGAGAGGAAATGACACCACCACGCACGCTGTAATGGATCTGAACCGAAAATAAATACCTGAGAATTCATGAGTTTGTCAATTTATATTTTCTTTGGTCAAACTATGTAGTTAAGTATGAACTCAGTGAACTGTTTTAACTTGCATTGGTATGATATAGAGGGGGGGCACGGTGGCTTAGTGGTTACCACGTTCGCCTCACACCTCCAGGGTTGGGGGTTCGATTCCCACCTCCGCCTTGTGTGTGTGGAGTTTGCATGTTCTCCCCGTGCCTTGGGGGTTTCCTCCGGGTACTCCGGTTTCCTCCCCCGGTACAAAGACATGCATGGTAGGTTGATTGGCATCTCTGGAAAATTGTCCGTAGTGTGTGAGTGAATGAGAGTGTGTGTGTGTGCCCTGCGATGGGTTGGCACTCCGTCCAGGGTGTATCCTGCCTTGATGCCCGATGACGCCTGAGATAGGCACAGGCTCCCCGTGACCCGAGGTAGTTCGGATAAGCGGTAGAAGATGAATGAGTGAGTGAGAGTGGTATCTTATAGGAAGGCATTCACTAAATTCCAGGGGTTTCGTTACCACGACGTATAGTGGGCGCGTTTCCGGAGGTCTTGGAAAAACTACCTCTTTCAGATTTATTTTAGAAAACAAATAAACAACCAAAAACTACGGTTAGGGTTAGATTAAATAGGCCACGCCTACCCGATGACACAATATATGTTACGCTGTTCTGAAATCCCTGGAAATAAGTGCCTGCCGATGATATAGGAATGACCACAAAATGGAAAGCACCGTTTGTGCCTGTTTGTGAGTCCCACTGCACATAATACACACTCCAGTCACAGATGCTAAGCTAACCGTGTCACACAGAAGAGTTCAGAAGGTCAGAGGTTTTTAACGTAGTCCGACTTGCGTACTGCTCATAAAACATGACCTAACTCAAATATCCAGAGACTCAGTGGGGGATAAAGTTTATATAAACTCAACATGTTATTACTGAAATGATTAAGTCCTTGGCATCATGACACACTTCTAGGAGGTCCATCATTTTTTAATGGTAGGAATCATAAACAAAATCCAATTTAATTATCGAGTTTTTATAGTTATTCGCTTGTTCGGTTGCTTGAAATAATTTATTCGAACCTCAGGAAATGAGCAGACCTACAGTGTAAATCACTTGAAACTAATGACAACGTTCAGAAAAATGTGCACCGTGTGTGTGTGTAAAATTCAGAGATAAAAAACCTACCGATAAACAAAATATCATCACTGTTATCACGTTGATGTTCACAGTGTTTGAATACCTTTAAATTGACCGTCCCTCAGTGGTGGAATGAACTTCCAACCTCAGAATCTGTCACTATTTTCAATTATGGCTCTCCAGTGGACACTTAACCGTAACCCCAAACTTGTCCCCACTTTACTCTGCACTGTGCAACCTGGTGCAAACAGTGCAGGACAAGACAAACAAGACAGACAAGACAGTGCAGGACAAAAGTTACAGTGCAGACGCAAAGTTACAAGACAATACAAAAAGTACAAAAAATGCAATACACAAAAGACAATAAACAGTAAACAGTAACAGAAACAGCGCCGACCGACCGGTGTTAATACTGTATGTGAATACTGAATGTTCAAACAATATTTCGTGCAGTAACATTAGAATGAACACAGTTTCTTAGCAGCAGGTCCTTGGGATAATATATAGAATTGTGCAAAAAACAGCAAATGACTGAAATATTGTACAATATGTGCAAAAACGGCTGAAATGTTGGACAGTTTGTGCAAAAACAGCAAAAAAGCATGTAAACAGTTTGATGGATTGTAAACAGCATGTAAACAGTATGATGTGTCAGTGTGTGTGTTTTGTGAGGGTCTATGCAGTCCATACAGATGATGTGTGTGTATGTTGTGCTCAGTGCAGTACAGTTCAGTTATTGAGAAGTCTGATGGCTTGTGGGAAGAAACTGTTACACAGTCTGGTCGTGAGGGCCCGAATGCTTCGGTACCTCTTTCCAGACGGCAGGAGGGTGAAGAGTGTGTGTGAGGGGTGTGTGGGGTCATCCACAATGCTGTTGGCTTTGCGGATGCAGCGCGTGGTCTCTTTACTTCTGCATTCTCATCGTCGGCAGCGGTGGCTCGAGAGGGTAAAGCTCTTGGTTGTTGATTGGCGGATCAGGGTTCAAGCCCCAGCACTGCCAAGCTGGCACTGTTGGGCCTTTGGGCAAGGCCCTGAACCCTTACTGCCCCAGGGGCACTGTTTCATGTCTGACCCTGTGCTCTGATATGTGAAGACTGATATGAATTTCACTGTGCTGTAATGTAGATGTGAGAAAAATAAAGGCTTCTATTTGTAAATCTCTTTGTATAAAAGCATCTTATAAATGAGTAAATGTTTCTGTGAGCTTCTGTGTATTTCTAGTTAAAATAAAAGGGACAAATAGAAAATCCCAGCTTGAAGCCACCAAGACTAATTTTTGGCTAATTTGTCCTCCCATTTTGTATTATCTAAAAGTGTAATTTTAGCATCCCGGTGTTACACTAAAGGTTGTTATTAGATACCGTTATAATAGAGATAGTGAATCTCCATAGTGAGATTTGTGTCTCTGTTCTTATGAGTGCTGTGCTTGTTCTGGGAAAAATACTTAAACTACACAATGATTAACCAGCAGTCCATTTAGTCCAAATCCCCATGTTTGTGCTCATTTCCTCATCGCTTTACACCTGGCGCCCGTATCGGCACGCTCCGTTTTAAACCTAGTATTAATGAAAAGTGAGGCAGCTTTTCTTTCCTCCTTTTCCTCTCCTCTTTCCTACCTTAGTGACGAGGACAAGCAAAATCTTTTTGAGTTATGTATTTTGTTATGGCATCAGAACCCTGAGTATGCGTGTCTAATCTCTGTGCTGCAGCTCGGACTGGCTTGATAACCGGTTTAGTGTTTCGGATATAAAGGCTGTAATATAGCACTATATAATCTCATTCACATGCGTCGCTGCTCTCTCTCAGAGGTGTCTGATCAAATCTTTTTCCTCTTAATACGATTTTACATTGATTCTGAACACACGTTCACTGTGAACTTACACGGCTTAATAATACGTGTAGATGGATGTAAGTGCTGATAAAGTGATTGTAGTGTAGTATTACATAAATCCCAGACAGCAGCAGCAGTGAAGAATTATATTTTGGGAACTCCCAACTCACTGGAAAGAGCATCTGTTTCTGTGTGTGTGTGTGTGTGTGCGCGTGTGTGTGTGTGTGTGAGGAATGCTCAAGGCGCTTTAAGACAGTAATCACTCAAACTTGAGGCACGGTGTGCTGAGGTGAAACTTTCTAGCCATTTCAGTGTTTGACCTTGTGTTTGTATATGCAGGTACATGCAAGTATTCCTGAGTGTTTCAGAAGCAGCATGTGTTCAGATTTGATAAATGTGTCTGTCTCGGAGCTCTGTAAATCACTCTGCTTGTATTTCACTGAGCTTTTTTTTTTTTTTTTTTCACTCTCACCTAAAATATACTCTATACACCATATGGACACACTGTTATAGGTATTTGGACATCTGATCATCACACCCGTATGTGGGCCTTCCCACAGACCTCTGCACACAATTGTGCATTACAGTTTCCTTTTACTGGAACTAATGGCCCTTTTTCCACCAAAAAGAACCGGGTGCTGGTTCAGAGCTAAGCGCTGGTGCTGGTTCAAAGTTGGTTCCACTGGTGAACCTTCTAAGAACCAGTTTGCCTTTCCACTGGCTAGAGAGCATCACAGAGCCGAGTCTGACGTCACTGTATACGTGTCACGTTACACAGCAACTTTAGCGCAGCAGCGGCAAACACAAACACAAACACATCAACAATGGTGGATGTTGCTTTACTGTTAATGCTCATGGCTTTGTGAACCTACATTAACACCCAAACCCGGCGAATCTGACGTGTACGTGCAGCTCCATGTAATCTGTATAAACGGAGGTTGTTATCGAGAAAGTACATAACGTTATTTTATCATTAACACAGAAAAAAGTTAGCCTTAGCATGTAGCTACTTACTATCATGTGTGTTGATAACTGATCATATTGAGGTAAAGTAAAAATGTATTAAACATTAGTATACTTAAGGTACATTATCAAATGTGCTAACAGTAGCCCCACCCACAGCCCCGCCCACAGCCCCACCCACAGCCCCGCCCACAGCCCCTGACGCAAGCGGTTCTTAAGTCTAGACCAACAATGTTTTGGTGCTACTTAAGAACCACTTTTCCTGGTTCAGAGCCACTGCTTCGGCTGTCGAAAAAGAAAGAACTGGTTCTGAATTAGGCTCCGAACCTGCACTCAAACTGCCTCGGTGGAAAAAGGGGCATTAAGAGGCCCCAACCTGTTCCAGCATGACAGTGCTCTTGTGCACAAAGCACAGAGCTCAATGAAGACAAAGATGGAGAGGAGGAGCTCAAGTGTCCTGCACAGATCACCTGAACACCTTTGGGTAGAACTGGAACACTGACTGAACCCCAGACCTCCTCACTCTCACAACATCAGTGTCTGATCTCTCACTAATCATGCTCCAACGTCTAGAGCGAAGCTTATTACAACAGTAAAGGAGGAATAAATCCGGAACAGGACGTTCAACGAGCGTATACCAGTATCAGGTGTCCACAAACTTTTGGTCAAATCATCCATAATGTAACATTTACCTTGTTCTCAGGTAGATCTTCAGCACACGTTCACAGATCTGATACTTACGGCATTGAACGAGATCCTGTGAGAGGGGAAAAAAACAGACACACTCCGTTTATGTCAACTGTCATTTATAATTATTTACCTAAACCTTATTTAAGTATTTTTACCTCACATGAGACGTCATAAAGCAAAAGAATTCTGCTGGCGTTGTTATTGCTGTTATATCTATGAGAGATATTGGACAGACGGTTA
Organism: Tachysurus vachellii; assembly: GCF_030014155.1. Classification (NCBI taxonomy): domain Eukaryota; kingdom Metazoa; phylum Chordata; class Actinopteri; order Siluriformes; family Bagridae; genus Tachysurus; species Tachysurus vachellii. The sequence continues at coordinate 23,204,120 of NC_083473.1, forward strand.
GACAATTCTCTCGAGCACAAACATCAAAACAAATAACTTTAAGAAGAATGATGTTCATTCTGGTTGGTTGTTTTTTTTTCCCCTTTTTAATTTATACTCGTGTAACTAAATAAACCGAAGAACAAACCCGAGATTTAGTCCTTTGTTTTGATTCTTCATGCATTTCCATCACTGGTAATACAATCACTCTTCCATAGCCTTCTACTAGACTCTGTACATGTGGCTGAAGCAAGAAGAGACACACTTATGTGGTATTAAGTGTGCTGCCTCATCTTCCAGTCTGGCAGCGTCACCCCGCAGTTTGACATAAATTTGAACCTTTCTTTTGAAGAAGCAATAAAAATACCAGCAAACAGACGCTGTTCTGTTCCCCTGCCTCTGCTCAGCCTGGCTTGCTAGGCTGCTAATTAAGCAACACATCAAAGTAGGTAGAAAATGCCTTAGGATTTAAGGAAAGCATGTAGACATGCATCTAGATTTGCTCCAGAATCACAAAAAAAGTGAAAGGCTTGTTGGTTGTCCGTTACTAGGGTCAATGCCCATTGCTAGAAGAGCTATATAAACAAAATTGAACTGAACTGAATCATAAGACTGAACTAAATCATAAGACTCAAATTAAAGGTGGGGTCTCCGTTGTTTGAAAGCCAATGTTGACATTTGAAATCACCTAAACAAACACGCCCCTAACCCAAATGGGTCCCACCCCTCTATCGATAGCTCCGCCCACACATACATACGTAACCCAGGCAACTACTGGAAAGAAACGTGTCTTTATCACAGCTGAAGGGAAGAACAATACGATTGTAGATAAACAAACAAGCAAAAATGACACACAAGCATAATCATGTAAAGGACAAAGGCATATATTAGTTCTGTGTAACAAAGCAAAACCAACGTTACTCACCTATCGAGAAGGAAAAAAGCGCCTCGGCGTCCCATCGCAGGCCTTCCTGCTCCTTCAGTTCTCTCCAGCGCTGGAAAGCTGATCCTATATTAACACGTCCTACTTCTTACCTTATCGTAAGCCTTTCTTCTCTTTCTTTCTTTGTTTTTATCCTCCATGTCAATGTTAAAACCGCTTTCTGCTAATGTCACACATGCGCACTGAACACTCTCTCCGCCCATATTGACAAGACACGCCCCTTTCTGCTCATTGGCTACACGTTAGTTTTGATTTTTGTTTTGTTTGTCGTCCCGACTCGGTTTTCTGAAGCATTTCTCAAACAACGGAGACCCCACCTTTAATGCAGTCTTCTTTTTTAATAGTAACAGAAATCAGAGCTCGGGATCGAACCGTTAGTTTCTAAAAGTGCAAAATATGGATTAATGTCACACTCACTGTACGAGTCAGTAACCCTGACTTTGTCACACCAGCGCCAGAATCCATCCGAGACGTCGCTTCATTTCCTAGAAAATTCAACATAGCCTACAAACATGGCCATCACGGACTACTACTATCTCCATCATCTCACCCCACTGGTAGGTTCACATCGCCGGTAAACTCACCTGTTTCTAATTACCCTCACAACCGTTAGGACACTTTGTGAAGTAATACTCAGGAAGACCCTGGACGGAGTGCCAACCCATCACAGGGCACACACACACTCTCATTCACTCACACACTCACACACTACGGACAATTTTCCAGAGATACCAATCAACCTACCATGCATGTCTTTGGACCGGGGGAGGAAACCGGAGTACCCGGAGGAAACCCCCGAGGCACGGGGAGAACATGCAAACTCCACACACACAGGGTGGAGGCGGGAATCGAACCCCCAACCCTGGAGGTGTGAGGCGAACGTGCTCCCTATCATCACAACTTAAGGGATTAAATTTGCATCTAAAATAAATAAATAAATAAACCTATGAACAGAACACGCCATCACGTCTACACGGTTGTTCCGTTCATCTCCCTACCTTTAACTCATGCAGAGTTGTGCATGACGTGTATTTCGCACGCACGCCAAGTTCCAGTTTTTCTTTTCTTTGAAATCCAAGAGAAAGGATGACAAATAGCACGTGCAAGAATTTATTAACGTATTGTTTCTGACTGCTATGACTTGAGCGGTGACATAAAAAATGTCATGTTTAATGGAAAGCAGAAGGAAAGTCGTGGAAGAAAGTGATGTTTGTTCTCGTGCTGATATGTGTGTGTGTAAGTGTGTGTGAAGGGTAATGCCTTGTCTTGGGGAAATGTCAGCTTTAGACTGCTGCCTTATCAGTCATAGCAGGAGTCTCTGACTGAGAGGGAGAACGTTATCCACACTCACACTGCTGCACACCAGCTGGTTAGAAAAAGCAGGGACCATCAGGGTTTTAGTACCTTGAGTACCCTTCAGCCCCTGCAATCACACTACAGGAAATGTGACTAAACTCTGAATTGTAACATAAAAACTACTTTCTTTGGCATGCTTTATTATGTTAACCATTGGAGGTTCCTGGAAACATTAACAGTGCTGCTGTGTTTATTTATAAAGACATACTGAAGCTTTGAGAGCTCCAGCTTTCCCTAAACTATCACCGAAATTAGGTCATGCTTTTACCCTGCCGTGTTTTTTGCGCAATTGAATTATCCGAAGGTGGTTTCAATATTCTCTTGGAGTTCCTGCCTGGATTTGGGCTCTGTTCTGAATTTGAGAGTTTAAAGATGAATTGCTTCTTCGAGTGTACACAAATCTCTTGCTCCTGCCTTCGCACATTCTGTGTAGGAAGAGAAAGACCACCCAGATCCTGCTTTAGCGAATGTCGAGATGAATCCTCACGCTCGCATCCTTCACTGTCGGCTGCAACAGACGGCTCCCACGTTCGCATCGCATGAGACTTAATCTTGGTCTCTAGTCTGTTTTCATTGCTTTGGTATGATAAACTTTGTATTTCAATTTTAGAATAACGAATTAAATCTTCGTGGCCTGAATATGTCATCTGTATACGTAGATCTAACTAGGAACACAACCTCTGCGTGTCAGAGATAATCAGCGCTCCTATGCTAGAGAAGTAAAGCAGGTATTTTTGACAGCAGAATCTTATACTATGATCTGCTAAAGCTTAACATTACCTTTTTTTTTTTTTTACCTCTTTGATATTTAATTTTTTAGACCTTGCATCTCACAAACTTGACTTCTATTATTCCTTAGAGAGCGGTTAAGGTGTTGGGCTACGGTTGTGAGTTCGATCCCAGGTCCACCAAGCTGCAACTGTTGGGCCCCTGAGCAAGGCCCTTAACCCTCAATTGCTCAGTTGTACAAAAATGAGATAATGTAAGTTGCTCTGGATAAGAGCGTCTGCCAAATGCTGTAAATGTAAATGAAGAAGCAGCTATTCATAGGAGGCAGAACACCCTATAGAGCGGAAAACACCTGACAGTGAAGCTGGACATCCACAAACAGCTGACATGATTACAGCATTTATCAGACGCCCTCATCCAGAGAGGTTTATTTCATTTTTATATATATGACTGCATTGCTCAAGGGTCCAGCAGCAGTAGATTAGTGAAGCAGGGATTCAAACTCACAACCTTCTGATCAACAGTCGAACACGTTAACCACTGAGCTACCACTTCCACTCGTTGTCACGCTGATGCTAAAGCATGAAGCAAACCTTTGTGTGTTCTCGTGCTTTATTTATCCAATCATGGTTCTTGACAACGCAAATAAGAACGTTAAGTACTAAAGAGTGAAACATCAGATTACGGATACACCCAGGATTAATCGTTAAACCCTGTGAAAAGTATGAGCAGTGTGAATTCTGAAACAACAGAACCCAGGATTATGTTTACTCTGGATTTACAATGACCCACGAGTAACAGTTTCAAATGTAAAAAGAACTTTTTTTTTATAAAGGAATACATTTATTTCAGTCTAGTGAATATACAGATTGGATCTTGCGTGGATATTTCTTCTTAGTATTATTTTACTCTCACTCACTCATTCATCTTCTACCGCTTATCCGAACTACCTCGGGTCACGGGGCGCCTGTGCCTATCTCAGGCGTCATCGGGCATCAAGGCAGGATACACCCTGGACGGAGTGCCAACCCATCACAGGGCACACACACACACACACTCTGGACAATTTTCCAGAGATGCCAATCAACCTACCATGCATGTCTTTGGACCTGGGGAGGAAACCGGAGTACCCGGAGGAAACCCCCGAGGCACGGGGAGAACATGCAAACTCCACACACACAAGGTGGAGGCGGGACTCGAACCCCGACCCTGGCGGTGTGAGGCGAACGTGCTAACCACTAAGCCACCGTGCCCCCGTGTGTATTTCCTGCTCTAATAAAGATACGGTTAATCTTAGATTACTGAGCAAATACAAACACAGGCACTACTCTGTCATGAAATCTGTTCATAGGTTGTTTTAATGAGAATCTGTAATTTACTTTTTCTTACATTTAATCACTGGATGTGAAAATGGATCATTTTCGAATGCGTGGCATAGAAGTAGAATCTCCTCTCGGTGATGGCTGGAAACAATTAGCCATACTTTATTCATCATTACAATCAGCCTAGACAAAATACATCCACTTGGCCTATTACACTCTATTGAGCACTCTGTGTTTCAGCCTCAGTGATTAAGTACCTCTTAATATTCCCTAATGTGTACCAGCCCTCAAATAATTACACCCACTTCCGTGATTACGCTGGACCCCCGCTTGCTTGGGCATTTGTTTGTACAGAACTGCCCTCTTTTGTGCAGTGCTTTACACACCAATCCCCTTCTACCTCTTCCCTTGAAATTTGGGCCACATACTGTAGGGAGCTTTGCATGTTCCAGTCGAACTCCTCATTGCAGAAACCAGCTTGTGTGGCCACGACTTATCAGCTCTGGAGATCAGGTCTCGCCATGTCTAGGTTTGGGAGGAGAAACGATGCATGGGATGCATCTGCCACACAAGAGCAGGGTGGTTAGTTTCCTGTTTGCTTAAGTAACAGTGGTAGGCTTTTAGCTTTTAGTTAATCATATTAAGATAAACGCTGAATATCATTGTTCAACAAACAGACTGAGTTGTTATGTGTATATTAATTAATAGCGGCCACTTGGTGATACAAATCATACACACACATAACACACAACACCTTTCTGTTATAGTCAGCATTGCATTTTCAGGAGTTTGTGCTACTCTTCTGTGCGATCAGAGCAGACGGGTTTGCCTTCGCTCCTCACACGCAACAGTAAGCCTTTGGAGCTCGTGACGCTGTCAACGGTTCACTGGTTGTCTTCTTCCACTGTATACCAGGAACATCCCACAAGACCTGCTGTTGTAGAGATGCTCTGACCCAGTTGTCTAGTCATGACAGTTTGTCAAAGCAGAATCACTCAGATCCTTACGCTTGCCCATTTCTCCTGATTCCAACACATCAACTTTGAGAGCTGGTTGTTCTGCCTAATATATCTCATAAGGTACAGTATATCTGACAAGGTTCCCTTAGAAGGAGATACTTATGTTATGGTTGATTGAGGTATTACACACACAGATAGATAGATAGATAGATAGATAGATAGATAGATAGATAGATAGATAGATAGACAGACAGACAGAGACAGATAGAGATAGACAGACAGACAGACAGAGAGACAGATAGACAGACAGCTAGAGAGAGAGACAGACAGACCAACCGACAGACAGACAGACAGACAGACAGACAGACAGACAGACAGACAGGCAGATAGATAGGTAGATAGATAGATAGATAGATAGATAGATAGATAGATAGATAGATAGATAGACAGAGACAGATAGATAGAGACAGACAGACAGACAGACAAACAGACAGACAGAGAGGGAGAGAGAGAGAGAGAGAGAGAGAGAGAGAGAGGCAGACAGACAGACAGACAGATAGATAGATAGATAGATAGATAGATAGATAGATAGATAGATAGATAGATAGATAGATAGAGACAGACAGAGAGAGACAGACAGACAGACAGACAGACACAGACAGATAGATAGATAGATAGATAGATAGATAGATAGACAGACAGACAGACAGACAGACAGAGAGAGAGAGACAGACCGACCGACCGACCGACAGATAGATAGATAGATAAACAGACAGACAGATAGATAGAGACAGACAGACAGATAGATAGATAGATAGATAGATAGATAGATAGATAGATAGATAGATAGATAGATAGATAGATACAGACAGATAGACAGACAGATACAGACAGACAGACAGACAGACAGATAGATAGATAGATAGATAGATAGATAGATAGATAGATAGATAGATAGATAGATAGATAGATAGGATACATAGGATGTTCAAAAGGGATGAATTATAAAAAAAACATGCAAACACAATCAGTGCTGATCATTCAAAATATCTGCAGTCCACATTCCATTGTCTTGCTCTACAAGTGTTACTTTGACATCTTGCAACCATTTCCCACATCTAAATAATAACAAGCTGTCTTCACATCCCAGCGAGAGAAAGGAACAGTGTTTATTCCCGAGCGGAAGTGCATGGACGTTAGTATAATCATGTATAATGGGTTTGATCTGTAACAGATAAATTCCCAGATATGTTTCATTCTGTTTCAGTACCGAACTGCAGTCTGTTTCTGACCTGGGAGAGAATTCTACATTTTTTCTTTCCCGTTGTATTGTTTTCCTGCTTCGTTCTATCTTTTTTTTTTTTTTTAAGTGTTTATTCTTTCTGCTTCAGAATTATTTACACTACTGGCAGAGTCTGAAACAGAGCTGGCTTTAGTTTTAGAAACTGGGACAAGAGCTGTGACTGTTGTAGCTGGAGGCTGTGAGGAGAGTCCTCTAATTTAGTCTCACGTTATAATTCTCCAAGAAATGTGGGACACCGTTGTTGCTTCTCTTGGCATGATTAAAAGATGATGTGCAGACAAACTACAGTAAGTTAAGTCAAGGCTTAATTTCCCAAAATATAATTTGCTGGGCTTTTCAAGAGATTTATTTATTTTGTTCTAAAAGAACAGTCTTTATCCAGTCCTCTGTCTCTGCTCGGTTATTCTCTCCTCCGTCAGCCGGCTGAGCCGCAGAGTTCACCTTCCAGCCCTTTGTGATTAAACATGGCCTTTCATGTTGGCCTCATTCTATCACGGTTCTGTATATTATCTGTGTATCTAAACAAATCTCCCAAATTCCATTCTTCCTGCGGTTTCCTAATGACTCGCAGTCTTTCTCTGTCTTCCCTCTTTTCCTTTCTTCTCTGTTTTTTCTTTTTTCTTTCACGCTCATCTCAGAACAGTCTGTCTCTCTGTGTACGTTATTGTTCAACTCTGATTTGCTCGTTCCACCTCTTCCGAATCCCAAATGGAACGTTACATGTGAGTGAATTCAGTTTTGCTCCAGTTTGGAGGCATCATCTTAGATTTAACGATTCTTCAAAGAATTTAATATGCGCTCACCATCCGCTTTATTAGGAACCTCGTTACGCGATGCCCTTTAGTGCGTTTATCCAGTCAGCTATTCATGTGGCAGCAGAACAGTGAATAAAATCATGTGGCTCAAGAGCTTCGGTTAATATTCACATCCTACATCAGAATATGTGAAATATGGGATCTCTGTGAGTTTGTCTGTGGTGCCAGATGAGCTGGTGTGAGTATTTCAGATACTTTCAGATAAAACATCCACTGAGGAGCAGTTTTCTGGATGACAATATGGCGTGACGTGACATACGGCTAAGTACGGTGACCCATACTCAGAATTCCAATCCAAAGTGCACACACACAGCAGTGAACACACACACACCGTGAACACACACCCGGAGCAGTGAGCAGCCATTTATGCTGCGGCACCCGGGGAGCAGTTGGGGGGGTTCGGTGCCTTGCTCAAGGACACCTCAGTCGTGGTATTGCCGACCCGAGACTCGAACCCACAACCTTAGGGTTAGGAAACTCTCTAACCATTAGGCCAGAACCATTAAGATATCGTCGCTGTCAGGCGGAATCCTCGTATCTCCAAAACCGTTATTTTTCAGGAAATTAAAAAAACGCCGTACCTTATCTGCAGTTCACAGGGTTTAGTCCGCGTTGCAGTAGATTGTCTTGCGCTAAATTCCTGTCCTCAGACGAGCACCAGAACTAGCGGGGGTCAAGATTTTTTTTTCTTTGAGCCCAGTGTTTTGAAGACATTTACCTCAGAAGACGTGTCAATTCGTTGCGACTCTTCTTGAGGAGAAATATGCCGCGAAGCTCTCCCACGGAGTGAGGAAGAGGTGGACAGTTGAAGTGTCCAATGGAGTTATGAGATTTGCGCTCAAGCTATTTTCAAGACTTTAGATTGGTTAATAACTTGTAAAAATAACAGACCCACGTGGGGACTGACCAATAGCATCGATGTGTGAAAAAAATATGAAATTGACCAAATTTGGACATACGAGGTTTCCGCCCGACAGCGACGATATGTTTAATCCTGAGGCACATGGGTCTCCACAGAGGACCACATTAGTCAGTGAAGAACAGGAATCTGAGACTACATTGGGCACAAGGTCATAGAAACTAGGCTGTTGAAGATTGGAAAAAGAAGACGATGGTTTCTGAAATACTCAACAACCATGCCAAAGTCACTAAGATCTGATTTATTGTTTCCGCATGTTTGATGGTTAATGTAAACCTTCACTGTAGCTCTTGGGCAGTATCTGCATGGTTTGTTTTTTTCCTGCATTTTTTAACTGCTGATGTGATAAAACAGTACATAATTGAGTACTGGGTACTGAGATTTCTAATGAATTGGATGGTGAGTGCTTATTAAATTCTTCTAGGAATTATTCTATCTTAAATAAAGTACAGTGAACTTTGTGCTGCTGCCACTTAAATGTTCCTATTAAAGTGGCCATCTGTACGAGACCCAGAAGTATTCAATTAAATCTCTGCTTTGTGTTTTTTTTTTTTCTCAAATATTATTGCGTTCCCATCTTGCACACAAGTGGTTAGAGCCAGTAAAATACTTTATTACTTGTATTCATGACTTAAGCATATCTGTTCATTTGTGAGCGTAATGCAAAACATAAGACACGAGTTGAATGTTAAATAAATGCTGTGTGGGAAACAAGAACCACTGTTAAGTCTTACAGTGTAATATTTTAGTATATTTTTCAGTATTAGGTCACCAGAATTTTGCTTTTTTTTTGGTTATTTGATGATATATTGATGTCTGGAAAACCTCTGGCATTTTATATTTGAGGTGAATGAAGCCCTTAAAGGTGGGGTCTCCGTTGTTTGAAAGCCAATGTTGACATTTGAAATCACCAAAACAAACACGCCCCTAAACCAAATGGGTCCCACCCCTGTATCGATAGCTCCGCCCCACACATACATACGTAACCCAGACAACTACTGGAAAGAAATGTGTCTTTATCATAGCTGAAGGGAAGAACAATACGATTGCAGATAAACAAGCAAAAATGACACACAAGCATAATCATGTAAAGGACAAAGGCATATATTAGTTCTGTGTAACAAAGCAAAACCAACGTTACTCACCTATCGAGAAGGAAAAAAGCACCTCGGCGTCCCATCGCAGGCCTTCCTGCTCCTTCAGTTCTCTCCAGCGCTGGAAAGCTGATCCTATATTAACACGTCCTACTTCTTACCTTATCGTAAGTCTTTCTTCACTTTCTTTCTTGTTTTTATCCTCCATGTCAATGTTAAAATCGCTTTCTGCTAATGTCACACATGCGCACTGAACACTCTCTCCGCCCATATTGACAAGACACGCCCCTTTCTGCTCATTGGCTACACGTTAGTTTTGTTTTTGTTTTGTTTGTGGCCCAACGCAGTTTTCTGAACCATTTCTCAAACAACGGAGACCCCACCTTTAAATCTGTTTGGGCTTAGAAAAAAAAAAAATAATATCTTTACCTATGGAATCATTCTGAATAATGTTTACTATGTTTTCCTTTATTTGTATTATTTCTCCGTGAGATTTGTATATACAGTTTACGATGATGTTATATTATAGATATAGTTGTGTTCATTCCTCATATATCTGAATATTCACTTATCTTGTTTAAAATTTGAATTATTTTTATTGTAGTTTTATTTTAAGACCAGTTCGTTATTTCTCATTTTAAAACATTTCATATGATAAAAGATTGTAATAAACGGTCTTCACTTAAGAATGTGTTTTAGTTTCAAATGAATATTTACAAGGACCTTTCATATGCTTTTATCGCCAAGCTCACGTTTCACTGATCTGTATACGATGGACGATTTAAAAAAAAAAAAAAAGAAAACAAGGACACAGCAAAAAAATAAAGAATGAAAGATGTATTTTTCATTAGTTTGTTTTAATAGAAAAGAAGCATGTGTACATGTTACCTTGAAATAACAAGGATCTAACTGCATTGCATTCGGTGACATTCTTTTTTTTTTTTAAAAAAACTAATTAACAAAAGTGAAACTGCTGCAAATCATTTGTCAACTACTGCTAATTGTCGACTATCGTAGTACTTTTTTTCTTTGTCAAAAAAAATTCAGGGATATAAAAATATCTGCTTTCAATCATAACAGTTATTTTACAATATATACACACACACATTTGCACTGTTAAATATTCACTCATTTATATATGGTACTTTATAAATATAATCTTTCAATATGTCAATGACCAAGTGACCAGTTATTTAATAAACATAGCATTTTTTTTAATACATGGAATATTACTGAATTGCAAGACGATGACTTTTCAAGAATGTGTCATGTGACTTGTTCATCGAAAATACTGCGGAAATGTTTTGAGCTAAGGTCAGTGCTGACTTCTGAATGCAGGCAGATAAAATGCAGGCGCTAAAACTATTGTATTGCGACGTACTGGTGACTATTTTTGATTCTACGCAGTCTATGAAATGATACAGTTTTTCCCCTTGTGCCCTCGCTTCTTTTTGGAATTTGTCCTTGTGCCGTAAGGTATGGATACTTGATTGGGAAGTTTGTCAGCATAATACTGGTATCTAGGCTGCCTGGGTTGTGGAATAGGTTGACCCAAGAAGAAACCTTCCTCCTCGGATTCAGAGGAAGATGATGAGCAAGTAGAGCACCAGTCGTCGTCGTCTCCGTAAAGACGACAGAACTTTTCGGCAGCCTGGTTCTGCAAGCCGTAATCAGAGTTCGCATGGGCGTTGGAGTGCTGAACATACTGAGGTGTAGGTACAGGACCACGCTGGAGATAGTCCTCTCTGTAGCACATACGCGCTTGCTCTTTGGGTACTATGTGCAGTGCGTTGTCAGACCGAGACTTCCGGCTCCTTCGTCTGCGGTTACGGTGATGCCGGCGGTGTCGCTCGTCCTGTTCTTCGAAATGGTACACCCTTCTCCGAGTGCGTTCGCTCATCGGAGGCTGTCGTACCTCTACGTCTTCGTAGTGTCCGTTGTCCACAACGTCATCAGAGAACTTGACCTGGTGAGGCCTTGTCTGAGATCTGGACCTCCGCAAAACTGGAGTAATGGGTCGTTCCTCTGGAAGGGGCATCACCTCTTCTGGTTCTTCCTCTACTACTTCTACGTGCTCCAGCTCAGACGTAAGACTTTTGAGGGAGTTGGCGCTCCTGTGCAGCATTGAAGAGTTGAGAGTTCCCATGTTGCTTGTTTTGTCACAATCCTGCTTCTCCAGATTTGTGAAGTTTTGTAACAAAAAGGGTACATGTTTCTCTTTAAAATCCACTTCCACTGAGGCACCTGCAATAAAAGAGATCAAATCTCAGTGAGAATCATGTTTTGTTCGTGAACTGTATTTTCCCAAACATGTATCACCTTTCTCTAGTTTTTTATTTGTTGATGTACTCACCTGTGATATTAGATAGCGCTAGAGAGTCCATGGAGTCTCGGACACTCTGTTCCTGCTGTTTAAGTCCATCCGTGATGCATTCCAGTGAGTCATTATACCACTGCTTTTCATCATGCTTGAAGTTGGCACCATGTTCCAGATCAAGCTCCTGGATTTTCCTGCTGCTAGCAGGTCCGGGATGACTGCCATATGCGGAGTCTCCCAGCCCATCTTGGGAATGTGTCCAGTACATGTCTGTCTTGTACCTTTTACTGCCCAGACTGCTGTTGCCACCACTGCCTGAAATCTTTGACTCCACCTTCTGTTTGATTTCAGAGTCAGTCACCCAAGGATCATTTGGTCTGTTGTCTTCTTGTTGCTGGAAGATTCCATGCTCTCCAAACTTGAGAATTAGTTGAGTCATATAGTCTTCATGCTCAGCCCATTCTTCATGGTCCTCGGGTACTTCCTGTTCCTCTCTGGTCCTCCAAAAATGCTCGTCTGATAAGTTCAAACGGGACAGCTTGTTTGACAAAGTGTCTTCTGCGTTGCCAGAGAAACCAGGGAACTTGTAGTTTCCAGCAGGCGAGAAGAGCAGAGACTGGCGGCATTGGTCTGCAGAACGACTGCTCTTTCCTGTTCTGACACTGCGACGGGATTCACGAGACCTGCCAGACTGAAAGGCAGAATCTGACGAGTCTGAGGCATGGACATCCTCCCCCAGACTACAAGATTTGGAACAATAGATGCGGCCTTGTCTCGGCAGGAAGGGGCAACCAAGCAAGGATGTTTTGCACTGGGCACAGCTGAAGCACTCATCTGTAGCATGCCAATGGAGACCATCATATGTCATCTGAGCATGGTCAACCCCTAAATAAAAAGAACCAGAATTAAGATGACGTGGGTAGATATTTACCACAACAGTAGTAAAGGTGTAGAAAATTGGAATCGTTAGGTGGTTGGGTGATGATAATCATGCAACCGTGAGTTTGGTGATTTATCCATTTTGTTTGGCAATTGTAAAATATAATTTAGAAATGAATCACACTAACAAGGGTGTCACTTTAATTTTCCTTTTTCAGCAATTAAGCAATCGATCTAATCACTACCTAATCGACCTGTTTTTAAAATTCACAGTTCATGCAGAGTAATTTGGACTTGTATAAGACAGGAAGAGCTCTGATTTAATTATGCAGTCATGGGCATATTGCCAGCTAAAATGATGTAATCTATTATTCATGGAAAAGTGTTTGTTTGAGTAGTAGATCATGGTTATTAAATATGAGTCAGCATTGTAAAACTTTGTGTGAAAACACTCACATTACTGCAGCCCAAAAGAAAAGATGGCACTTTGACTTACCAATGTGTTCTCCACAGGCCTCACAGTATTCAGCGTACAGAGACTCGAAGCACCCACAACAGTAGGGTCTACCATCTTTCATGATGTACCTCTGACCACCCAAAATGGTTTCACATTCAAAGCAGGAAAAGTGCTTCATGTGCCAGTGACGGCCTTCTGCCTCCGTGCACTCGTCATCGAAGATAATCTGACAATATATAGAGTTTCATTTTATTTTTGAAAGCTGAAAATATCCAGATCTGGAAGTTCATAATGAAAAATGACCTCAAGTTTCCTACATTTAAAATATAGTGTGAGAATTTGAAGGCTAGCGCTTACCTCATCACAGGCTGAACAGCGAGGCTTCAGCAATTCAGCATGATGTCTTCCACAATGAATCTTCCCATCATGATAGAAATAAATGAGATCCACCAGAAGCTCGTTACATGTTGAGCATGCGAAACACGCCGGATGCCAACACAATCCAGGTCCTGCTCTTGAGGCGAACACTGCCATCTCTCCTCCACCAACGTTCTCCCCACACTGAAGTTCAAATAAAAAAGGTCAGTTACTTTTGTGTTACTGAACTGCTTCAATAAATAATCATAATTGTGACTGAAAACTTACATGTTCACAGATCGCGTGAAGCATGGCCCTAGGCAGTAACTTTAGAGTTCCCCGTCCCAATGCCTCCTTTTTTCTCTGCACACTGAACATGTGTAGCTCCTTCTTTTCTTCCTCACCAAGGGACTGGCAATAACGTACCTAAGACAGGATTTCATATTTGTGGTTAATGTCTGTGGTCCAGTTCTCCAGATAAAGCATTCAGCAACCTCTGCTTCTTCTGTTGGGCGTTAGCTATCAGTGATTTTGTTTAATGAGATGGAGGGAAATGTTCAGAGAAATGAGGCTTGTGCTCGAGCCAGACATCTGCATCAAACCTGAGACAAAGAAGGCAATGCGATAGTACTTCAGAGCAATAATTGTGGTACACACACCGTGCATCAGGGAAGCGTCCTTACACACTCTGGCCTCTGCTAGTAAACCACAGCAATGTGAGGAATCTCTGTGCCACATGTTGTGTCGAGTCCCCCAGCAACATCATAAAATCACCAGCTCAAATGTCTCATTGTACCCACACCCACAGACGAACAAGGAAACAAAGATGTCCTCTGTAATGGCAACGAGGAATCCAGTGAACAAGACAAGGTATGAAAACGCATGAGGTTAACCAGCACCCACACTGGTTCATCCTTAACAAGCAATTGGAGTGGGGTCTGAAATGTGATGCACAAGCAGATTTTCATTCAACAATGGGTGAAACAATAGAGGCTTTATTTTAGCTCTGTTTCTTTGGGTCTCGCTGGAGGTGGTGGTGCCCTTGTGGGTTATGGCTTCAAACCAGAGAAGCAAAGCTGGAGGTTTCCTTGCTCTAGAGATGGCTTGTTGACTTAGGCCTGGTATCTGGGGACTAGAATCCTAACATCCTTCCTTTGATCATAGCTATTACTGCCTTGAGCAAGGCACTTAACCCCAAACTGCTATAGGGCTCCTGCTTCAAAGTAACTCTGTGTACCCGATTCTAGCTTAGCTTTTGAATAGCAATATAGAAGTGTGAAATAGACTTAGCCAGCTGTACTGTATCTATTTTCTACAGGTCTTAACCTGAACAAGTTTTCTAGAAATTCATGATATGTATTTGGAGAATGCACAGCAGACAGGGTGGCAACAAAATCTAGACAAACACTGCCTTTGCTCTTGCACTGATGTGTTACCTTCAGCAATAAAAAAAAATGAAGCTACCAACTCTTGAGCTAATACTAATAATATATTATATACTCTTATTGACCATAATACTCCATAGTACCATAGTACCTTTTATTCCAGTTTATCTTACCTCATTGTCATGGGGAGGCAGTTGATACAAGAGCTGTTTGATGCGGTATTTCTCTCCTGGGCTGTTAACATAGGGAACCTTATCCTCTGGCAAACAGGAGAAGTACAGCTGGACCTGCAAAGCCGACAGGGAGAGTTGAAATTACAAATGAACAATGATCTCAGACAAAGCTTTTGGAAGTAATTACACCAACATGAACCCTGTTTTTTTGGAGGCTGGTAGCAAATGCTAATAACCGTAACCTGATACAAGATGATACTGTTATGTCAGCTGTCTTTCATCATAGTAGATCGGCTTTCTTTCTCGATAACTTTAGTACACTTTAGTTTTACTAAGAATGCGTATTATTACATCAATAAAGCTCAGTTTTACCTAAAAGGTTTTCTTCATCAGCTCTGTAAATGTGACTCAACGTCTATCATAACATTAACCGCTAACTAGCTGGCTGAACTGATTTTATAAGATGCTTGTGTTACTGAAATATTATTCGGTCAGGCTGTCCTGCTCCAAAGGTGATCAAACTTGTCCTGGAATGACACATTTCACCAGCCTGGACATGCTTAACCTCACTGACTGGAAATGACTGAAGAGCACACCTGCAATTGAGCAGGTGCGTATGTATGTGCACTGGTGCTTCAATCGAATAGTCAGTGGATGACAGGAGTGTGAAATGTCATGTCAGAATTAAGGTATATTCAGAGCCTTATGCTCATCCAGGTGATAAAAACCTGTCCTGGACGGATTCTAACACCTCCAGAGTCTTTTGTATTATTGAACACTAATGTACTCATTTCACTTGAAGACATTTCAGCAGCTTTA
The DNA here is from genome assembly GCF_030014155.1 of Tachysurus vachellii. Lineage (NCBI taxonomy): Eukaryota > Metazoa > Chordata > Actinopteri > Siluriformes > Bagridae > Tachysurus > Tachysurus vachellii. The sequence continues at coordinate 23,219,926 of NC_083473.1, forward strand.
TGCCTTCATTGTGTGGATTAAAGCTGGACTGAGATATCTTCTAGGCTACAGCAAGTCTCCATGGAACATTGCATTAATGTATTACATTTCATTAGATTAAATATAATCTCAGAACGTTATGTGAATTAAACAAACGAAATCTTATCTCGCTGTTTGATTTGCTGTATTGTGTCTGAATAAACATCCTCTATACTTTCTCTCTCTCTCTCTCTCACACACACACACACAGTGCATGTCTGTATCATATTAAATAAACACCTCCAAGCTATAACTTCGGAATATATAAATGCGCACTGTTATCACTCTTGACAAACGACAATCTAACATCTCCTATCAGCACCTGAAGGACAACTGGAATTTACACCAGATTTCGTAACCTCCATTACATATCCATTATATCATGTCTATGAACAGAAGGGCCTGCCACTTATCTTTGATAAATTTATTACTGCTACTGACTTGCTGTGAAGGGTCTATACGACTATTTTTCATTCTGTGCGAGCCAAAGATGCTTTCTTTACTGTTTTTTCCCCTCTAGCTGGTGACCTCGGTAAGGGGCATCGGTTTATGAGTGCTGGTCGTAACATTCAGCAGATAAAGAGGATTGGGCTTGTCTCCTCCTGCTTAAGCAGCATCCTGCTGTTATTCAGGCTGCTATTTAAACCTGACAATGAGCAGTAACGTAAATCATGCTCATTTCATGCTAATATTACCACCCACTCCTCTCCCTTGGGCAACTAGCTAACAGTGTTTTTTTGAGTATCTGTGTACTTCCCAGCAATGATCACCTATAATGTTTTGGGGTAATTTACGGAACGGCAGCTGTAAAGACATTACAGTTGTTCTTTGCATTTAACACAAAGGCAGTGTTTGGATTTTAGGCTTATATTGCTTTAGACCCTGTTCTCGCCCCTCACCCTTGATTGCAGTCATATGTGCTTCTCAGACGAGTAGGGGGATTAGAAAGCCTGTGAGATAACTATTAAGGCCTTCACTGTTGACTTGGAAAAGCGCCACATCATCACATTTTCAGTCACGAGAAGCCTGCCTTTGCAGACAGGCCAGTACAGAAAACAGCCGTTGCCCTGAGTGTTCCTCATACTGTTCGCTTAGCTGGCAGTTAGTGTCGATTGCTTTAGGCCATTGTCTGCCAGCTTGCCGTAATGACTTGCAGACTTTCCATGAAACAGTTTGTAAATAAAAAACAGCATATCCTGTTTCCAAGTGCCTGTGGGGTGATGCCTACAAAATGCTCCGCTTCCCTAACAAATGAGTTGGCTGATCTAATTAGAATGAATTAGAACAAGCTTGCGCACCCGATCGAGTGATTAATCTTCCTTTTGTATATAACTCAGGATCGCTTGAAGAGTCTCGCACTCTCTAATGTCTGTTCATCTGGACGTCTAACCCGTCGACAGGACACGCGGATGAGACGTTTACTCCCCCCACCCACCCACCCCCGCATCTTTTATCTGTACTGCCAGTTATTCCATCCATCTGTTCGATCAGGCTTTCATCAGCTCTGTAGGTGTTGTTTTGTTTTTACCGGAGATGAGTGTGGATGTGCACAGACAGTAAGAGCATTCAACAAAGGGCTCACCTGTTCCGGTCGTAGTCCAGGTGGAACCCAGGCATACTCCTCCAAAGCACACCCTGAATCATCATCTGAGGTAGAGCTTCTCTGAAATCCGAACGTGAGCTTCCCGACCTTTTGATCCATGTCCAGATGCTTCCCGCTCCTGTGGAAACCACTAGGATTCTCCAGGTTCATCATGCAAACCTCCTAGAGATTAAAAAAAGGCATTTTGTTATTTACGAAACTATATCCCGAGTCTGAGTCTGACTACAGTCGGTGAAGCTAAAGTGCTCATTACTTGACACACATTATGCTGATTTTGGCTTTCACAGCAGCTATGATTCATAGTTTTACTTTAATGGAGAAAACAGGCCAGTTTTCTGCTTTTGACGTTTAGCGTAACTGCAGATAGGACCGTGCAGCATTAGGAGCACTTGTGTGGTCGCGTGTACTCTATAGTCGTTCACTACTGCAGGAGGCAAATACTGACTTTGTACACGTTATTTACATTTTATGACTCTACTTGACCGTGAACATTCTGTATGATTTCCTCTGTTAAATGTTTTTTTTTTTTTTAAAAAGTGGAATAAAATCAGGAATCCAAGAAGAAAACATGAAATCAAGAAGAAAACAGCCAGCGTAGCCACGTACATCCTCTTTGTTTGATAGAAGTCTACCACTACAATTAGTAGGATTCTAGACAATTGTCTAATTATTATGTCATCTTTCTTTTTTAACTGCTGATTTTTTTAATGTAAACTTCGGGTGGGATGTGATAACCTAGTGGTTAAGGTGTTGGGCTACCAATTTGAAGGTTGTGAGTTCGATTCCTACGTCCACCAAGCTGCCGCTGCTGGGCCCCTGGGCAAGGCCCTTAAACCTCAAATGCTCAGTTGTATAAAAAACTGATTGAACAGTCAGCCATTCTTAAAAAACTTTTCTTAAACATTCTTAACATTTTTATTGTATAGAAATTTATTCCGCACATTTTGTCATGAGGTGTTAAAATTAAAAAAAAAATTAAAAAAAGACTTTGTTTAAATGACTTTTCCAGACATGTCCATTGATCATAAATAGTTGTGTAGTTCTGTGACTTCAGTCAGCTCCAGTCACCACTTTAGCACCCCTCCTCCTCCTCCTCCTCCTCCTCTTCACTCCCTGCTGTGGTTAAGTGGACAGCTGAGAAAGCCAGGCACATCTGATTGCACCCTTTGAAGTGGCATGATAGTTTGAGCCAACATGCTGCATATTCATGACTGTTCAGACTATCTGACTTGCTACTATTCACACACCGAACAAAGATTAACGTATCCACTGTATGAAGTGCCACTTGTACTGCATTGTGTTGGTTGGCGCTCTGAATGCTCTCACAGAGAGCGAGTCGCAGTTAGTCATTCATTGCGACGATTGGCTTAGCCCAGGCTTAGGCAGACAAGTCTAAGCCATTCACTCGGCAACAGCAGTGAGCTGCACAAGGCTGTTGTAATTATGAACAATAAAATAAATAGAAAAATAGAAGCTTATTATTAGCCTGTTATATTGGTCAGATTACCAGATTTTTGGATTTGTTTGTTTGTTTTTCGTTTTTTTTTTTTTTTTGGTTAATCTAAGATTTTTTTTTGCATTTTCAAATGTTTATCTCTTCATTAACTTGTTAACCTGCAAGACAAGATCCTTTAGTCCCACCCAAAAAAAAAAAAAAACCCATAAAAAATCTTCCCATTCCTTCAGATATTTAACCCTTTCAACTCCCGGCTTGTTATTCTGTTATTCACCTTAAAGCACATTATTCAGTAACTACTATTAATCATTCAGTAACCGCACTGAAACCACCAGGAAAGGTATGTAGTTACAAGACTTGAGAATTTGAGACGGACCCACGGACACGTGTAGAGGAGTTTAAGGGGTTAAAACTAACCTTAAATAAGTTGGAAAGCAAAAGGAATCCGACTTTTACAACCTCGAGTCGTTCCCCTGTGTTGAAATTCTATTTGAATTCATTTACCTGTTGCATAATGTGTCGACACACTTTAGGCTGAACGTCATACTTCAAATCATTTTACTTCATCTAATGAAATTTTATTTCATCAGCATTTGCACTCCAAATTTCCTGGATTTCAGGATAACGAACTCTGCCCTGTTTCATGGACCACCAGGTGGTAGAAAGCCTGTTTTTTTTCATGCATGTGAACATGTGTGGCCCTTTCCAAATGTATTATTCTTCTAGCAGTGAGTGTTTAACATCCATTTCTTTTGTAAAAAAAAAAAAAAAAAAAAAAAAAAACCTTGTTAACATGGCTTTGGGAGGCCAAGATGCATATCTTTTAGATCCACCCACGGAGATTCTGAATCCCTCAGCTAGAGGCTATGCACAGGGGGTCTGAGGGGGTAAACTACCACACACACACACACACACACACACACACACACACTCATACAGATGGAGACTGCCGTCAATGTTAAGTATTAACATTTGTGAAATCTCATGTAAACAGATATCAGCTGTAAAAGCAACGCGATACAGGAATCACTAATGTGTATCTGGAAGCGTTAAGGTCGATCCTAACAAATGAAAATTTCCTGACTCACTAATAGCCATGTCTATCTGAAGTTTAGTTAGGTATCTGTGTTGAGTTAATGTGGTTATCTTAAAAAAAAATCACACTAAAAAGAATTTTCCCCCATTACTTCAAGGAAAAAAGACATAGTCATGTTCCTATGTGTGGTTATTATGGATTACTTCACACCCCAAACTGATCAACTAAACTAAAGGTTTTTTTTTTGCACAGGTGACTTTTTAAAATCCAAGAAACTCTATATTCCTTCCAAACCTCGGTTGATTTGGAACAGTGCAAAATGCTGTCAGCTCTGGGAACCTAGCTAAGGCTCTAATGTCAAGAACATGATCCTTGGCACCGGTTCTAAGCTCTTAAAAGTCTCTGTGTTCCACAAATGAGAGTTTCTCTCCACTACAGCAGTCAGGATTAGATCATTGAGTCAACAAGTCTATATCCTATTGTCTGTTAAGGATTAGCTATATATATATACTCCTAAAAGCAATTCTACTCACTCTTCTACAAGCACAGAAAGATCTGAAGCATACAAGAGGACTATTTGTATATGCTTGTGTATGCGACAGTAAAGACACAGAAATAATTTGCGTAATTTCGTACTTCTTGAACCGTAAACAGTCCGTGTCCTTTTCGCCGTCCACTAGTGTTGGCTTCTATGTTACAAAAATAATTACAAATTATTGAATTGTGTGTTAAAATCTACCAGATTTTTCATCATGTAAAAGTGCTAAAATCACAGCTTAGAGTCCAAAAAAAAAAAAAAAACACCCCTTTACAGCAAAACCAACATACTATTCCATGGCCAAATGGCTGAAAGGCTTGTCATTGTAGCTAGAAAATGACCACCTGTACTCAGGCAGGCTTTCATCCTGCAGTTGACTAGAACGTGCTGGTATTTACCCACAGTTTCTCTGAGGTCAGTCACACACTTTTTTACCTCTGACACACCACACTTTATTCAGTGTCGCCAGCATTTACACAGATGCCTCTATCCCACACTTGAACTTAAGTACAGGGCAGCATTTAAACAAATGAGCAACTACCAAAACTTATTACTAGAAAGAAGAGCTTTTCCTGACAAAATCAGCTAATTATTATTTCTTATTAAGAAACAAATCGGCGTGTATATATATACGACATACTTTTTATCGTGTTTGTCTAATCTTACCTTTTTAAAATACAGTTCTTGTAAACTCTCCTTCTGTCTTTTTTTTTATTGTAAACAGATCCCTGGATCACATGATGTCAGGAGTAACATTTTCCAGTCTTTTCATATCTAAAATCCAGTTGCTAGATCCTCAGGCCTCCTGTTGCATTTCCTTCCAGTAATGTCAGTCTGATCAATGTGCACATCCAGCACACAGCTGGAGATGTGAGAGAGAGCGCGTGAGCAAGCGAAAGAAGATCAGCTTAACCAGATGGTTCCTGCACTTACTGCACTCCTGTGGAGCTTCGGCTGGAAGCCACTCCCTCGTAACCCCACCTCAGCCATTCAGCTTCAGCCCCCCTCTATATATTACACTTCATATTACACCTCTATATAATACACATTAAACAATGAATATTTTCCTCAGGGGTTTCTTCTTACGTCAGAATATTCAAACATTTAACTAAAGCTTCGCTTGGTTGATCTTGCATAATCTTGCATGTGCATTAATGAGCCTGGTGTTGAAGTTGTTGCTGTTTTTAAAGGGCAACGTGGTCCTGCTTGATTCAGGAGAGAGCTTAGAATTCGGTCTATGTTCAAATTCTGTTTCATAACTATACGTTTATCCCGTAAAAAAGCTTATTACAAATTTCCATCGATGTGTGTCTTAAAGCAAACAAACAACTCAGTGGTGCTTGAAGGACAACGTCAAAGTATCTTCTCTATCCGTGACATTTCCAATGAATAGCCATTTAGCATCGGTGCATGTGATATGCAGCAGAAAGGACTTGTCTAAGAATGTATGGTCACACATCCAAAGCTACTGTACTAATGTGTCAATAACGTCCTAATTAGATCCCTGTGTCAGTAATGTCCCTTGGGACCTTAGTTGCTTCATTAACTCGTGCATTTAAACTACCAAAACTAGCCAGAGGCAGTTTCAGACAGCTTTCCTCTATAACAAAGCTGAATTGGGCCCAAGCTACAGTCGATCTTTCACTTCCCAGTCAACAATCATGTCAACAGGTCCATATCACTGTGTCTAAAGAAAAGCTCTATATGCAACCCTGTGGGAATATTTCCATATCAATCAAAGGACTAGGTTCTTATCCAGATCAACCACTTCCACAAGGAAGTTTCATGATTAAGTCGCAGTGATCTTGGAGAACTGCTGGGCTTCTTGTCGTCGATAAAAATCCTGTCGCTTAAAGTGCACTTGTCGGATTTAGTTTTTTAAACCATGCCAAATTATGATGCAACCTCCCAAAATGAGAAACCTCAAGGTTCTAACTTAAAGCATAGTTGACCTCATCATCTCTATAATTTCCTGAGGAATGTGCAAAAGTTGGAGGCCTTTCTGTTGTTTCAATAAACAAAGCTTGAAGTTGAGTCCAAGGTGCTCGCTTCCTAAACGACGGATGATGGAGGAGAATGAATTCATCCCTTCCCAGGGTGGTCTTTGTGGGTAGTCCAAACCGTTGCACTGCAAGCTAAGGCGTTTTCGCTCATGAAACCAAAGTTCCCTCTGAAGTCTGAAAAAGGTGTATGATTATACACCCTGGCTAATTCAACTGTGATGCAGGTTCATCTTTGAAGTACAGCTTCTGGTTTTGGGATGTTTAACTTCCATGAAATGACTGATAATTTTTTTATTTTTTTTTCGTGGGCAAAGCCATTGTTGCAGTCAAGGACATGGACACTTAATTCCAGCAGGACTCAACCCAAACTCCAGGCTTTTGTGTTCAGAGTGAGAAGAAGAAAGAGTTCACACTCCCTTGCATTAGCAAGTCTTTGAGAGATAAACAACCCCACATCCTGCTGTGAAGGCATTCATGAGGCTTGGCTTGGAGTGTTGAAAATGCTGAGTGACCTCTGTCTTCAGCAGACAGGCGATTGAGATCTTACTGGATTGAGAAAATATTCGATTTTATTAACAGAAAAAAAAAACAGCAATTATGGAGAATTATGAAAGGTTCCCAGTGGCCTCGAGGCCCAGATGGCTTAATGGCAGAGCTTGCAATTAAACCTAAAGCCCAGTAGTAGGGAGCACCTCTGAAACTATTAAAAGAGGTTTTACTAGGTGCAGACTCTGGCAACAGGCATGAGTTTTTCACACCTCTTTAATTACAGAGGGAACAGTTCTCTGTTACTACACCCTAATAAAAGTTTTTGTCACGTGCTATAAGTCGATGCCAGTTTTCCGATTTGACCCGAAGCATGAATCGACTTCTGCCTCGTTCTATACATGCTAATTATGCCGTAGACGCAAAGTATTCAGAAAATACGTTCCTTCTTCTTTCCTTCTTCACACTGCTGGGAAAATCCTCAAAGTACAAATAAGGTGAGTTATTTATTTATTTATTTATTTATTTTTAATTGCCTTTGCTTAAATGAATAAAATACTACAAAACGTCAAAATCTGTCCAAGTGATTTAGGTAGTGCTGCTAACACTTCTGGATTCTATTGTTAGAGTACTAGCTCTTGTTTCACAGGTCAGGGTTGACCTGAAATACTTGTGAAATATAAAAGAACACAAGTCACGCATCCCTGACCCCTAGTTGTTCCTTAGCTACATAGCGTCATAAATCTCCTGCCCCCTCTCTCTAACTCCACCCCACCCCTCCTTTTCTGCTCGCTCGTGCTCAGAATGACCCAAACAGCAGCTCACACCTGGTTTTAACTTCTTTGAACTGTAAAACAGACGCTCTGACCTAACTTGTCCCAGCTCAATACGCATCTCATAGTCGAAATACTACAGCGCAGGCTGGAACAAAACCGTGTCCTAAAGTCGCAATCTCGATCCACCCAGTTTCTCCATCTCCAAGGAATTGAAGCATAGATCTGGCTCTCAGAATAGTGCCCTATATTTGACAGTGTCCTAAATTCTACACAATGTGGGCCAACTATCACATGGTCATTTGCTTTTCACTTTGGTCAAACATTAAAATTACAAAGTTTACTCGATGTCTTACGCGGTTTCTTATGTGGACGAAAGTTCCGGATACTTGTTTAGCATGTCCTTGTTTAGTAATTGAATTCGTTGCATCTGAAAAGACTCTTCTCACCCTGTTAGGACGTGCCAGTAAAAATTGCAATGATCCTCAGACAAGGTTATGTCCCGTCAGTGTACTGCTATTTATTGCAGTTCACAGCCATTGTTTAAGTTAGTGCCTAAGTTTGTGTGCTAGCCTTCTTATAAAAGTAAGGCTGTTTCAAGACTTTAATGACCTACCACCAATGGCCATTATCAAAACACAAGCATAACAAAGGAAGAGCCATAAAGGCCAATAAAGGACCATCACCCTACTGTAACAGCCGTTTGCTCATGAGTAGAGGAGGAAAAGGTCAACTGATGGAGTGTTGCTCTGATATGGACTGTGCCACATTGGTGCTGAGTCACTCAGCGCTCCTATAACCTTCAGATAACCCCTTTAGGTCCGGTTAAGCTGTCTTGTGTTCAGATAGCATGGAAGGTTCGCGGCAATCTTACACACCGTCAACTCCTTGAAAATATGAGAATTTCCGAATTCAACTAATCTGTATTTAAGCATTGTCAAATCTGCATTAGCAAATGTCATATATTTATATTTATATACCTTTACTAAATTTACTATAGATCATACGTAGAATTTCCTTTTGTTCTAATAGTACAGTAACGTAGTTTGTAAGCGGGAGTGATTGTGTTGAATTTCATACAAATCCAAGGAATTTACGGAGATCAACTCTACTAGGTTATATGACGAGACATTGTATTTCACCCTCTGCTTGACTCTTTCTCACCTAGTTGTAAAGAGCAGAGCTCGTTGGGAACAATAAGAAGTGGACCGACACATTCCTACCCTGTTGTAAGGTAGGAAGTCCTTTTATATTGTCACTCTATACACAAAGACCATGTGGTAGTCTACACACATACGCTTGAACAAAGGGAGCGTTTAATCCAAACAGCTATATTATAGGAGATAGGAGATTTTGTGTTATAGAGTAAAGTCCTATAGTGTATTGACACTATAAAGTAGGAAAAAACCCAAATCGCTAAAACGTCAAGGTGTTTTTGACCTACTCTAACATCTGAAACATCAGTGAGGATTGTAATTAATCTGAAAAAGTGTTTCCAGTTCTCACACATCATGTGAATATCTCCCAACACTTCAGAAGGAATAATCTAATAGGCCCCACATTCGACAATACAGGTGACAACGTTTCTCAGCCCACAATCCCTCAAATCATTAACGTTCCTCAGAGAAGCGCTCCGTTACAGTTTTATATATCCGGGCTAATTGAACACATGCCTCAGTGGCACTGCACCAGGAGAAGACTCAGTAACATGTCTGCTGGGGGATTCACTGTAGACCTACCCGGCTTTAATGGGGTACAATTTAAATCATTACACTGAAATTATAAAAGGCGAAAGGTGGTTGAGTTCAACCCTAACCAAAATACTCCTGATTGCTCTCAGACGCGAGACCTCTTATAGATATTACAGATGTACAGTGAGGTTCAGAGTCTGAGTCTATTTTGCATTTGGTTCTTATTGACAAATTAGATTCCAGACAATAATTGGAGAGAAAAGTAGAACCGTTTAAATATTTACATGAATTTTACATTTTTTATTGCGCTCGGTACGTCCCGTTTTTTTTTCACGGTCCAAAACCTTCTGTTCGTGCTGTATGATTTTGCATCAAATGCATCAGTGATTCATCTCATTTGACCTCTTATTACCAAACAGTTAACATGGTCATGCAAAGGTGGGAGTAAGTCACACTTTTTTTAATATTTGTCAAGCAAGTCTCAAGTCTCAAATTAGCGACTTAAGTCTGAGTCAAGTCAAGTCGAGTCCCCCATCTCTGAGTCATTTAACTCAAGTCCGAGTCAAGTCTTGAGTCACGAACGTCAAGTCAAAGTCAAGTCGAGTCTTTTTTTAATATTTGTCAAGCAAGTCTCAAATTTGCGACTTAAGTCTGACTCGAGTAAAGTCGAGTCCCCCATCTCTGAGTCATTTAACTCAAGTCCGAGTCAAGTCTCGAGTCACGAACGTCAAGTCAAAGTCAAGTCGAGTCTTTTTTTTAATATTTGTCAAGCAAGTCTCAAGTCTCGAATTTGTGACTTAAGTCTGACTCGAGTCAAGTCATATGACTCGAGTCCCCCATCTCTGTTAATTTGACCTCTTATTATAACAAACAGTTAACATACGTTTGCTTAAATTTAAACCGTAACCTAAAAACGTTGCGAATATTAAATATTCAAGATTCAATGTTCATTTACTTTCTTTCAAAATTCTCCAACCTTCTGTTTATTATCCACTTTAAACAAAAAGAAACAAAGTTCTATGTGGTCTCCTCGCTGTATATGATTATTAGGTTCTCGGTGTGTATGTCCGCCACACGGTCGTAGATAGGGCTAGATATGACAGTCTGCTAAATAAATACACAGGAAAGTTAGATGTCTGGGGTTCTTGGTAAAGTATACAAACCCGTGTCCTGTTAAATCGTTGTCAGCGATACACTGATGGTGTTGATGGATTTGACCTGTGGCACTAAGAAGATAGGATGTTTTTTTTTTTTGTCTACGACGTCTGAGGGGCTTCTTGACCATGGCAATGGTCTAGAGTGACCTCAGTAACATCACCCAGCCAATGCTGACTCAGGGTTGCACCGTCACCCTGTAAAAAGAGTTTCATTGTCTCTTACAAGCCACATGTGGCTGTTGCCTCTCTGTCTGTCTATTGTGAGCACTAAATTGCATTTTATTCTTCCTCCAAAGGTCAACCCTATACAAACTTTTACTCCAGTTTCCTGTTGTTCTTTCCAAAGCAAATCAAACACTGCAGACTGTTGACCTGAACAGACCGAGGTTACGGTTTATGATGGAAGTCACCGATCCTTTCCATTAAACACGTTAAAACAGATTTTCTTAAAGCAGATAGAGTTTGCAACTAATTTCTTCACGTTCTCCAGACTGCCGTGGTTCTTATTCTTAGACATCACAGCCATCAGTCTTGATTGGTCACGAGCTGTTTGTTGGAATTGTGTACGGTCCTAAAAGTAAAATCAGCACAAAAATAATTAGACACATTTTTTTGATGTGGTAACAAGCAAACGTCTGTTAAATCTCAAGCACTCGAACGGCGTCGTCGGGCGTCTGTTAAAGAAAGTCAGTGAAAGCATATGAGCTGGTAGTAAATAACGGGTGTGTCCATTCACTGTGTGTAAGCTAAGTGTGTGTGTGTGTTTGTGCACGCTTGTGTGTCATCCCATGCACATCTGGTTGTCTGCCATTCCAATGTTTTCATTCACCCTCAAACAGGAAGACAGTGTGAGCATTCCAAACAAACTCAGCACTCTTTGAACCCCCATCTTGTGTGCTGGAGGCAAGACACTCGTCTTTGTCACCCCCTCCCTCTGCACCATTGTGGGCTGGAGGATGACACTAGGAGGTTTGTCCTCATCCTGCTTTAGTCAATATTGACCCACCTGTATGTTGACCCCAGATCCTACTGACGATCAAATCTGTCATAAAACTAAGTCATAAGACTGACTCAGCTCACTGACTTAGCCGCCTCTGTAAAGACTAAATCGCAGCAACTACTGTTATTAAAAATAAGTGCTTATACACACCGGCCACTTTATTAGACTTCTCAGGTTCTCGGTACACCTAGTAGGACTGTTCAAATGGGGTTTAATCCACCTGTACACCTTTATCGGTGTCAGTTTCTAATCACATGGTGTTGTTGGTTGGATATTTTTGGTTGTTGAACTGACTACAGCTGTGACAATAAGAGTACTTACATACCTACAAATAAGTGACGTGACATACGGCTAAGTACGGTGACCCCTACTCAGAATTCGTTCTCTGCATTTAACCCATCCAAAGTGCACACACACACACAGCAGTGAACACACACACACCGTGAACACACACACGGAGCAGTGGGCAGCCATTTATGCTGCGGCGCCCAGGGAGCTGTTGGGGGGTTCGGTGCCTTGCTCAAGGGCACCTCAGTCGTGGCCGGCCCGAGACTCGAACCCACAATCTTCGGGTTACGAGTCAGACTCTCAAACCATTAGGCCACGACTTCCCCCTAATCGGATCAGTATCGGATGTCAGTATTTATCTGATACAACATACGCCGAGCTCTTAAACCAGATTAAGACTTATTGGATATTAATCCAATCCTCGTGTTACGGTGTTGTTTGGAAACCCTAGATGCACCGTCGCACCGTTTGCACGTCACTACCACAAATAAAATGTTATGAGCAGTGCAGTGGTGCGTGATCCTCAATGGAGTGGAGCTGACAAACATCTGTATATAGAAACTGATGATCTACAGTAGAAGCCTTTATTATCGCCACATATACATTACAGCACAGTGGAATACTTTTCTTCACATACCCCAACTGAGGAGGTTGGGGTCAGAGTGCAGGGGCAGCTATGATACAGCACTCCTGGAGCAGGGAGGGTTGAGGGACTCAAGCTGAGGCTCAAGGGCCCAGCAGTGGCAGCTTGGCTGTGTTGGGCCTTGAACTCCCGATCCTCTGATCAACAACCCAGAGCCACCACTGCCCTAATATACATCACTGCCCTAGTACTGTATATGTACTGGTTGTTAAATTTCCACCATCTGATTATTCAGTACCCATTCAGAAGCACAAGTAAGCAGGATTCAGCTGATGATTAAATCCCACAGGATGCCTAGACCCTCCGAATTCTGTTCAAATATTCGAAAGATGACAGCTTTTGCTCATATGTTTCTAATAATAATAATAATAATAATCACCCGTCAGTCCATTCTGTGAAGTGTCACATCGGTCTCATGGCATGGCATGTAGATCTGACATTCCACTCCTAATGCAAGTAATCTGCATTAGCTGGATGACAAATAGGTCCTTATTAGTGGTCAGGAACATGAGCATGTGCTCTTCACATAACTTTATGTGATTACAAAGAACAACTGAGCTGCTGTTTTCCCAGATGGTACCACAGATAGTCTACGTCTGGCTTCCTTCACTGTCTGTTACTGAAATCCTTTCTTTATTTATATATATACAGAATGGAAAACATGTAGGATTACGGTGTATTTTTGTTTGGATGCCGAATATAAATACGACTGTTCGTAAGTCCTGACCTTAAACCATCTAATCTGTTCTAGCATGATTACCAGGAATAAGCTAATTAACAGAGTACAGAGTAACGGTCATAAGTACTATGTCATAAGCCAACAAAGCAAAATCTACAAACGCTAAAGCTCCAAAGCTAAATCTCTTTAATCTCCAAAGCAGCGTTGATTAAAACCACTTTCAGCTGAAGCCTTCATTAGAGTCAGCAATTAGAAAGTGTAAGATGATAAAAAATGACATTAAAAGTAGGAGTGTTGTGTTTCTGTTCCATGATTCAGTTCTAATTCACTTCAGCTTACGGGTCCGTAACGCTTCTTGGTACCGATGGGGCAGCGGCGGTGATCGGAGTGTTGATTATTCATCCTAATGCTCTTTAATGTGTACAAATGAACTCACACAAGTAGTAAAACACTGCGGCTGATTAACATCTGAACTTTCATCTAATATAGAATATAAGAAGAGATTGTATTTAAGATATTTATTTGTATAAGGAGTCGAGATCAGTTCTAGTGTTTTTACACAGAACCACACAGCTTGTTTTGGGGGTGTGTGTGTGTTGTATGTGTGTGTTGTATGTGTGTGTTGTGTGTGTTGTGTCTGTTGTGTGTGTGCTGTGTCTGTTGTGTGTATGTGTTGTTTGTGTTGTGTGTGTGTGTTGAGTGTATGTGTTGTGTGTGTGTTGTGTTGTATGTGTGTGTGTTGTATGTGTGTGTGTGTGTGTTGTCTGTTGTGTCTAGTGTTTCTACACAGAACCACACAGCTTGTTTTGGGGTGTGTGTGTGTGTTGTATGTGTGTGTATTGTGTCTGATGTGTGTGTGTGTGTGTGTTGTGTCTGTTGTGTGTGTGTTGTGTCTGTTGTGTGTATGTGTTGTTTGTGTTGTGTGTGTGTTGTGTATGTGTTGTGTGTCTTGTGTGTGTGTTGTGTGTGTGTGTTGTATGTGTGTGTGTGTTGTCTGTTGTGTGTGTGTTGTATGTGTGTATGTGTGTTGTATCTGTTGTGTGTATATGTTGTTTGTGTTGTGTGTGTGTGTGTGTTGTGTCTGTTGTGTGTATGTGTTGTGTATGTGTCGTGTGTGTGTTGTGTGTATGTGTTGTGTGTGTGTCTGTAGTGTGTATGTGTTGTGTATGTGTTGTGTGTGTATTGTGTCTGTTGTGTGTATGTGTTGTTTGTGTGTGTTGTGTGTATGTGTTGTGTGTGTGTTGTGTATGTGTGTGTTGTGTCTGTAGTGTGTACGTGTTGTGTGTGTTTTGTGTGTGTGTGTGTTGTGTGTGTGTGTGTGTTGCTCCAACATGACATAACTACCCATGGCTTTAGGAGAAAGTACCAGTCATGAGTACTAACATACAACTCTACATATACACTTTTAAACTCGACCTAAACGTCTGTTGGTTAATGTTACGATGTGGATGTCAGGTTTATATCTTATAGAGGAAACTAGTAACTTGTGGAAATGTGTTTCTGCCCTGCAGAATGACAAATTAGCCTTCGGTACAAATACAAAGCAATCAGAGTGCAAATTTCACCAGATGATATGTAAAACAAAGCTGCTGCTTAATCCTGTGACGTGACCACATAAATCTATCTAGTGCTGGTTTATAACCAGCAGAACAGCAGCTACACTCATTCCTCTCCACTTGTTTCTCTTTATCTACCCATCCTGAGGCATCTAGAGATGTTCCAGCTCCAGTTGTGTTCTGTGTCATGAACATTTCAGACCTTCAGTGAGAAGAGACCAACCCTGTGAGGATCCTGAGACATCTAGAGATGTTCCAGCTCCAGTTGGATTCCTCTTTATGAAGATTTCAGACATTCGAAGAGAAGATACCAACTCCATGTGGTCTCTGAGGACAACAACCTCCTCATTAATACACAATTATCAGACTGTATCTGACTGTAGAAAGGACATTATTCATAATAACACTCTCTGGTGTTTATAACAGTTTATAATCACACCCTCCAGTATCACCCAAATGAGGATGAGGTTCACTTTTGAGTCTGGTTCCTCTCGATTATTGTCTAATATTAATCTTTCACATTATATTTCCTTTTAATGATCGGATTCTCTTCAGTCTCACTTATAATTCGATCTAGATAAAGGCATCTGAAAAATAAATGGCTTAGAAACACAGACTAGAATCTTTCATTTCAGCGAATGTTTGTTTTTTCTTCCAGGTTGACCGACCACACTGATAGCTTCTATCTGATCCAAGAGCAATTCACATGGCACTAAGCGGCCACATACACGTAGACCACCGTCGACTCAACAAGCCACATATTCTAGTGCAACCAGAGGGGCAGAAACCTGCTTTTCTGGAGCCTTTCCCCCACAGCCTGTCTGCAACAGGAAGGTCTAGTCACTGCTTCTTGTCTCAGCTATGAAAGACAGTGTTATTCCGAGTGCCACGAGTTTATTCAGCCACTTTTCTTCTCCCCTTTCCTCTCTTTTCTCCCCTAGATGGACCCTATGAAAGAGTGCCAGAGGGTCTGGGTTTGGAGCACACGAGTAGGCAAACGGTGATTAATTTGAGCTCGAACAAACGCCCCTCTGTATATATTTTGCGCCAGCCCAGGCATTAAATCAACAGAGAGACGTACACACGTTGGCACTGGGGATTAACTGTCGGCTCCTATGGCACGTATGTAGGCGCACCGTGTTCCGTCCGTTTACACTGAAACGTAGACATGTGCCTGTTATCTCGCTCCAATCAGCACCGAGTGAAACACGTTTATATTAATGTCCTCCTGTGTGAGGGTCTCGAGCTGTAATGGTAAAGCACTCATATGGAGTCAGAGACTTCATGGAGTCTCTCCTGCCATTTGGCAAAGACACAAGGAGCCAGTCAGAGAGAGAGAGAGAGAGAGAGAGAGAGCGAGAGCGAGCGACAGTGAGAGAGAGTGTGTGTGTGTGTGTGTGTGTGTGTGTGTGTGTGTGTGTGTGTGTGTGTGTTTATTTATTAAGCTCGGTAGATTTTAACAGCAAAAATAAATATTAAACAAATAAAATATGCCTAGACATTTGACTTTGCTTGACCAGCATCTGGAGCTTTGTAGCAAATTACAAATTTTTATTTCTTTGATAGGGATAAAGTGTCACATTCTATTCATAAAGAAGCACGTTTAGTTTGCATTTAATAACCTTTATTTATTATTAAGTTTATTATTAATAATAATAATAATAATAACAACAACAACAACAACCATTTTGTACATTTCTACCCAGTTCAGCACCAGAGGCTTTACTTTGCCCAAGGTAAGTTTCTCCATTGCCAAATATTATTGCATTCAGCGTGCAAGTAATACCCGATATAACCACCAGAGGGCACTGCAGTGTTTCTACAAGTTCTGTAAGTAAAATGCATTTAAATTTTGGTATTAATTTTTTTTTAAGGAAAGAGTATTATTTATAGCCAGTTAACATCAAAGAGACTTTTTAAAACCATTTTTATTAAAGTTTAGGAATACATTAGTTACTGACTGTTGAGGTGTATTTTGTCAACAATACTGTAATATGCAGTTTAAATGTCTGCCATGTGCACAGTCTGAGACTGCACATTCTCAGAAAAAAAGGTATAAAACTTTATTATTTTTCCTTTAATCAGTGGTATTTTTTGTAGCATTAATGTAAATTCTTTACAGTGCATAACCGGGCTTCAGAGCTGACTTCTGTATTTGTACTCTAAACGTTAGTTAACGGTATAACACAGTCACCTTCCCAGGTAAGAGACATCATCCCACAGACAAGGACAAGGACAATTTTGTATCTATATTTAAGATTAGTACAGCTTGGTGACTTTATTAATGTTGTACAAACTATAAAGTGGTCCAGCAAAGTAACTAAAGTGATGAATCATATCTTACTGACATGTCTTACATAACATCATGACTATTTACTTGGTGCAATGTGATTAAACCTGCGCTCAAAGCGTCATACGTCACGCTCGTTAACATTTTTTTTTTTTTTTTAGATGAGAAGACACAGATAAGGCTGAGGCTAAGCTTTAAAATGTCTAATGGTTACGGCACCCTGTGAAAAGCAGTTGGCACCAAAGTGACAGGCAACAGCTGAGCCTCAGGCACAAGGCCACTGTATGCTCGGCTTTTTTTCAACACGCGCTCCTTTAACGACTTGCCTACACACGCAAGAAATCTCCCACCACGCCAAACACGCTGGCTAGACGATCCGCAGACACGTCTTAATTATTTAGTTCAAAGTAGACTTTGATAACAGGCAAAAGTTAAAGGTAAGTGTTACTGCTGTGACGATTAATTATAGTATCCGATTAGGTCTATAATACTGAGTACTCACCTCACGCGCGCATGAAAAGTAAGACCAGATCAGGACAACACAACACAACACAACACAGCACAACACACTCACGTGCGTGTCCCGGTGTAATATACACTAGTCCGCCTTTCTGTTCACATGCATTCAAAATGATGCCAAGTTAAAAGAGACTTACGTGAAAGTTTAGCCACGGACACACTAACGCTCCCGAGCCCAATAGTCCTTTATCTGAGGTCGCAGTTGTGCTTGAGTGTCATTGGTGTTAAACCGTCCCTCACACGTGAATCAGAGCGCCACGTCCGGACAAATGCACATAGTCCTGTGAAGAGCCCCTGGCAGCATGTCCGAGCCTCAGCTACAAACTAATACAAACTGTATATCAATGAATCCTCTTGATACGAAGTCGTGCTACTAACCGGGTGCTCCCTCTGCAGCAGAGTGTGTACTTCTCTGTCCTGAATCAGGAACACAGAGAAAATGACATGAGCTCTGCTGCTCTGAGCCTATTGGTTTAGATTCACCCTCCTCCCTTCAGAGAGAATCACATTCTTGGCTGTCTGGACTAGAGCAAGCCTGAAGTGATAGACTCAGAGCAGCATAACCTTCATTATATCCTTATAACATCAACTAGAAGTGTTAAATGTAAATGTTAATGTCATTTCAAATATATTTGCACTCAAGGGGAAAAAAACACACACACATACCTGTCCATGTCACTGTGTTGGTAGGATTAAAACGTACCTACAGTATACTGTCTGTCTTTTACATGGTAATGAGAATGTATTGTACCTTAAATCGATTTAAGCTAACGGTCGCACGCACACCGAGCTCGCGGTCACGATCGCCATTTTAAAGGTACACTTCGTGCACGTTTTCAGGAACAGTACATACTAAAGGTGCAGAAGATGTAGAGAAGTTTAGTGCCTTTTTTCCTGAGTGTGTATCCTGTTACAACATTTAAATGTACACAATGCATCCAAGGATTATTTACGTTGTTATGGTCAGACTATATGAATTTTCCGTCAGTATGCAAAGCACTTACAGCTCAGCTCTCGGCACGGCCTTCGCTATCTCTCGGTCTCTGCCTCTACATTCCTAAATTGCGTGGGCTTATCTCAACAGTGGCTGGCCTCCTGCGGTGTCCTTTCCCAGTCACGGCCTGCTGTAGGCTTTACGGAAACCCGATCAGCCTTTAAAGGCTCCGTTCGCCTTCCACACTGCGCTTCGACATCAACGAAAAGAGTCCAAATTTCACAAGTGTTCACTGTAACCCAATTCCAACCACTTTGGTCTGACTGGTAAACCAACATGGCAATGGCAAGACTTTATACGAAACGCAGCGGCCGAATACGATTCAATATTTGCATTTCTGGATTAGATTTTTCGGTCGTAGTCAAGGTCTTAATTAACATTTTCCCGCATCAGTCAAATTGCGTAACAGGCTCAGAGGTTGAATAAGTGACCACTTGACTGTTGACAGCTATGGAAAGTATGTACCGGTCACATATTTGTTGCTTTTGTGCTAATAAACGTACAGCTGTAAACAAATAAAACGGCTCATTTGCGAGTCTGTTGACCCGAGGGTCAGTTTCAGGCTCCGGGACCGAGGTTGGCGGAGGTTATGACCTGCCGACCAATGTGTGTCGGCCTACGTCAGAGGAGGCTAAGTGGGACCAGGTTCCAGGCAAAACCCGTCAATCACATTGTGCACGATTGCCAGTTCACAGCACAATAACCAGCATATTGTTGTTAAGCAACTTCATATGGACCAGATGGAGCTAAGCTTTTTGATTAAAAACGTAAAGCTCTTTCTGTCTCATCTGTCAGAAATATATATATATATATATATATATATATATATATATATATATGAATATAAAAAAGTCTAAATATTCCACTCTACGATCTGCTATTTGTGCTATAGTGCAAATCTTGACCTGAAGACACCGGTAGGGAAAATATACACCAGGTGTAAAATCAGCTGCAGGGAAAACTTTTTATCAGTGCACATATCTTCAGAGCGCATTTATCTCTGTCATCTGCAATAAATGTTTTGATGGATCAGCTTCTCGTGACAGATCGTCTCTTAGGTTACACAGAGAGCACAGCTTAAACAATTAGAAATGATTTGGCAGCTTTACTGTACCATATTACAGGAACATACACATTAACCGATCAAACGCGTAAAGAGGGTTAAAATCCGTGGCATCCGTGCTACGTTCTCCTAGCCGAAGCGCTCGTGGCTATCTTCTGCTGTAAATAAAGAGTGCTTAAAGGCATTTAGTGAGTCAGCCTTTCTTTCTCTCACTAATGGCCACAGTAACAGATATCATATCTGCAGCTAAAGCCTTGCGATTTAAGTGAGCCAGTATGCCTGAAGACATGCTAACGCATTAGCCTAAAGCGTAGCCTCTATCATTCGCTCTTATCTGTTCTTTGTCTGGAGTTCTTTTATCTCAGTCTTTTATCTCACTCCATATTTATGGCCGAGTTGTAAAAAAAATGCTTTCAACAACATGATTAAGCTGTAAACTTACTTAAAGATGGTCTCACTCGGGTCCTCTTCGTTCTACAACGTACTTACGTTGCCATTTATATTTTAGTTTTCTGTGGTTTTTATGGCATGCAGCAGTAGCAAGAGCTGTTTTAAAGCAAGTTTATCCCAGGATCTGCGTCATATTTAAAATATTCCCACTTTTAAATTCATGGATACGTGACATAGCGTTTAGCGTTGGACAAACTGTGCGTCGGCACACGCGTCTAACGGAGCGGTTATAATTTAAGTCTCCAGATTTGAGTCAGAGGAATTTTACATTCCTCACGCTCATAACTGCATACCTTATATATTAGTTTCACTGTAGTTTCACTGTAGTAGCTAAAACCGAGTAGGACCGACCGATCTGTCTCTTGGAATAAGGTGATCTGTTGATTTGTTGTTAACCTTGAGGCTGATTATTTCAACCATTTGTAGAATCAAGAACAAAACACCGATGTTTGTAGTAAAAATACACAGAATGGTAGGATTTCCTGAGACAACGGCTGAGTTCTTTTTAGCCCAGGCTGTAGATGTACGTAGCTTGTGTTGACGCTACGGTCAGGTCAGGTTTTATGGCTGTTTAACAAACATCTATAGTGTACAGGCAGGTGAATAAGTTTTGTATGTAGTTTGGGGGAAAACGATGCGTAACGTTCACAAAGCTAAGATCAAACTTTTATATTCTGTTCTGAGGAAGTTCATAGGCCATTAAAACACATTAAAGCTAAAGCACAAAGAAGAAGAAGAAGAAGAAAAAGAAGAAGAAGAACACTTCATTTGTCAGGTATTCATTACAGCATAATTCATTCATTCAGTCATTCTTTTTCTACCGCTTATCCGAACTACCTCGGGTCACAGGGTCTCAGGCGTCATCGGGCATCAAGGCAGGATACACCCTGGACGGAGTGCCAACCCATCACAGGGCACACACACACACTCTCATTCACTCACACACTCACACACTACGGACAATTTTCCAGAGATGCCAATCAACCTACCATGCATGTCTTTGGACCGGGGGAGGAAACCGGAGTACCCGGAGGAAACCCCCGAGGCACGGGGAGAACATGCAAACTCCACACACACAAGGTGGAGGTGGGAATCGAACCCCCAACCCTGGAGGTGTGAGGCCTTAATTTAGTGTTTCTTCTCTCTAATGTCACAGCTTGTAAAGAAAGAAAGTTTGGAATTTGGTCTCGACGTACAGAGTCAGCCATGACGCACCACTCCTGGAGCAGCGAGGATTAAAGCCCTGCTCAAGGGCCCAACAGTGGCAGCTTGGTGTTAATGACGTTGCCTGCCTTTGTTTCCATGAGTATGTGAGTGTACCTGTGAATATTCCTCTGTAAGACAAAAGGAGACAATAATAAACCAGTTTTTGAAAGAATTACTGACACACCGCATGACCGGAGCGACCGACGTTCTAAACTGTACATTTTGCAATGGGATAAGAGAGAAATTAACACTTTGTCCAAACCAAATGACTTTGAAACGCAATTACAAGCCCCAGATTCTACTTAGGGGGGAATATAAGGATTAAATTCATACAGTATTATTATTATTTCAGAATAATTAGATTCACCGATTAAATTATTTGAGATTTTTGTCTTCTGTAAACGTTGCTTCTCACCGCAGCAGTAAAAATGTTTTCATGGTGATGATGCCTTAGGGGAGGTTAATCGGTATCTTTAAGGGTGAGACAGCAGGAAGAAGAAACTGGTAAAGACAGCTTTTCATAATAGCATACTTTTGTTTGTATTCAGAAGCCATGAACGTTCTCTTCCGTTGTACTGGATAAATCTTTAATCCTCTTAATAAGCTTGGAAACTCCTGCGGTGCCAGCGCTCCGACAAACCGTCGGTAATTAGGCGAAGGTGCCGTGCAAACCGCCTTTACTTCCCCTTCGCGTATATGTACCTGCCTTTAACCTATTTTTCTTTCTTTCTTAAATACGTACTGTACATAGCTCCTTATTACTTAAAGACTCACACGGTAACACAAGAGCTAAAGGTTATACTTATATACAGAAGGGTTGAGCCGCAAACAAAAAGACATCGAGACGTAATGATCCGTACGGGACATATAGGGACCGCTTTTGTTGGCTTTTTTTTTTTAAACACAGACATACTGTAGATTTTCAGGTCAGATGATACTATAGTAGATTTTTGGCTTATGGGAAAATTAGCTCCTTCAGCGCACATGATGTAGATCTTCCTTGAAAAACAATAAACTACCGTCGAATGACTCCAGAAATAGGTGTCTCATTGGGATAGAGAACAACAGATAGAAAAGGAAAACAAACTTTCCTTTTCCAGTGAAAGCCATAAAATATACAATATACACGTCGGCTGATTTGACAGAATTCTCTTTTGAAAAAGAGTTAATCTTGTTGTCCAGTGTTTACACAGGAAATCACTCAAACAAACAAGGCTGGAAGACAAACAGACAGACCGGGCAGCTGGGCATCTACTGTGGTCATCTGGCTTCAGTCCATACTGAAACAGCCTAATTACACGCAACTGCCCAAAGCAAAGCCCTGAAAGGCCCAAGCTTTCTCTCTGTTTACACAACTTGTTAGTAAAGAGCTTGTCACGGAGTGACAAATGAGTTAGTATTACTAAAACAAACGCACTAATGCAGTTGTTTAATAACAACCTGGACGTTAGCTACTCTACGCTTCGTCACCCTAGGATGCAAATGAATATGTGTGTGCCTAGATACAATATTAGCACAACTAGTAGGCATTCATGAGTCAACACCTTTCGACCGGGGCCGGTAAAGAATGTCCGGGTTCAAACTGACGCCGTCTCCATCAGATTATGAACTTCTCAAAACGTCTTGATGTTGTGCTCCACGTTAGTTAGAACGTTGAACCGAAGGTCAGCAGGCCTGAAGGGAAAACAGTTACCTGTCATGTGAATAACAAGAATAACATTTTCCAGCGTTCTTTACCGGTTTGTAAATAAACGTTAGCCAGTTATTCTTGCGAATTGCAAGGTTATTGGCACATCCTTAGGTAAAATACTCGATCTGTACAAAGTTAAACCCTGTATCAGGAAATATATAGAGGTCCCTCCCGTCTGCAATCACTCCTGATCCTCGAGTAACGCAAGCTCGGGAGCGGTACGTTCGGCTCGGCGCCGTCAGACCGGCGAAGCATCGCGATTAAAATTCACCATGCTGTTTCCTAGTAGGAGTCTGGTTTATAAGAAATAATCAGTCACGCAGATATGTGTCCAGGGCACAACTCCTAGAGTCTCACATGAAGTATAAAATGGGTGTTAGTCAGCCTCCAGAGCAAATCTGACCATTTCATGGAGATCAGCTCAGACTGTGGAACTTACTTGACTTCTACTTGATCCGTAGCACTTCTTTTTATATTTTTGCCAGCTTTCTATTGCAGCATGCAGCATGTGGCCTGGGTTGCTGAAGGTGTGGAGGAGTGATAGAGAGGAGTGCAGTCTAGACTGGAGGAGATACAATGCTCCCCCTATACCGGGCAGACGTGGGCTCAGAAGGCCTGCAGAGTCGAGGGGGGACGCAGACAAATTAACACTGTTCTACTCTGACAGCCCAGTCTGTTACCACTGAACGCTGTTCCCACTGGACTTACCTGTATGTATCACAGCATTGTTAACATCCTCTTAAAACAGCAGTACAAGCAACAGGTTTTTTTTTTCAAGATATTTATGTTCTGTTATTGATGAACCATGTTGCTAATGACCTGTTTTGAAAATTGTTGGCTATATTGTTAGTTCGTAGTTTCACTATGAACTTCACTTCAATATTTTCAGCACTCCTTCTTTGCTTGTAAAGAACAACTAGCTTGTAGTTGTCTCTGCTTAGACACTTGTAATGCTGTACAACACAGCGACAAATCCACGATGCTGTTTTGTCATTGTTTCTCTACCCATTTGACCCAAACTATAACCAAGTACTCAAACGGTTATAGCTAGAAATAGAGCAGACCGCTGACGGGTCACAAACCATCATCACACGTGTCCTGAAGTCCCTTCTTCTTTCTAGGGGACACTTTTTTCTCATGTATTGTATTATATATATGTGTAATGTTTCAGATTATGTGTATTTATTTACATCCAGCTTACATTCATTCAAGTCCAAAATATCTATTCACCACAGTTGCATACTTTAACACAGTGGCTTTGTAGACCATTGTAATAATAGTAGTATAGTGTGTGTGTGTGTGTGTGTGTGTGTGTGTGTGTGTGTGTGTGTGTGAAGAATCCTTTATTTTGTCACATCTATATTACAGCAAAGTGAAATTCTTTCTCCACATATTCCGTCTTTGGAGTTTGGGGTCAGAGCACAAGGTCAGTCATGATACAGCACCTCTGGAGGGTTAAGGGCCTTACTCAAGGGCCCAACAGTGGCAGCTTGGCAGTGCTGGGGCTTGAACCTCAATTTTTCAATCAACAACCCAGAGCCTTAACCCTCTTGAGCCACCACTGCCCCTAAACAAACAAACAAACAAACAAACAAATGATACTGTTCACATTGTACTAATGAGGCTGTTGGTGTTGATGAGAACTATAACTGTAGTAGTTTATCCAGGCTATTAAAATGTGTATGGTAGAATAGCACAATGGTAATAAGTCTGTTGTTTAAACCCAGTATCGTGGGTTTGGGTCACGTTCAACATATCGTTTGTTTCAAGGCTTCGGACAAGTGATCAAATCATGTTGGATGTACAAAAATGAACTGTGTTCACGTTACTCAGTTCAGTCACACGGATCCAACGTACACTCATTCATTTTCTACCGCTTATCCGAACTACCTCGGGTCACGGGGAGCCTGTGCCTATCTCAGGCGTCATCGGGCATCAAGGCAGGATACACCCTGGACGGAGTGCCAACCCATCACAGGGCACACACACACACTCTCATTCACTCACACAATCACACACTACGGACAATTTTCCAGAGATGCCAATCAACCTACCATGCATGTCTTTGGACCGGGGGAGGAAACCGGAGTACCCGGAGGAAACCCCCGAGGCACGGGGAGAACATGCAAACTCCACACACACAAGGCGGAGGCGGGAATCGAACCCCCAACCCTGGAGGTGTGAGGCGAACAGTTCAGTAAAATAATCTCAAGATGCTTTTTTCCCCCCCAGTATGTTTCTATTTAAGCATCCAGTTTGGATCAATCCACCCGACGATCCATTTCTAAACTAATAAATTAATCATTATTAACGTCAAACGAAGTTCCTAATTCGGATATCCGATTATCATTTGGATACAGAAAAATTAATACACACCAAACCAACAACAACAAAAAAAACAGACCGAATGACAACCTCCTCAGGCCGTATGTTTAAAACCTAGAAGACCTAAAAAAAAACGCCGCCCACCTCTACAGTTTACTTTACTACAACACACGTGTTTTCTCAACAAAGCGTCTTGTGTTGTCACAACAGATCTCCTGTGTTGTTGCCTATGCAGTGTGAAAATATTGACTGCTATGTTAGACTACTCTTCAGCAGTTACTTTCCGTCTCGGTGGCTTCTCTCGTCTTTCATGTCTATCCCAGACTCGGCTGTATTTCCGCCGTTGATCCCGGTTGCCGTGCCGAGACCCTCCCTATTTCCGAGTCTTCAACGTCGCACTGAAAGATTCCTCATCTTGCCTAGATTTAGCGTTTAAGCCGCGTAGCAAGCCTTCTGTCAGGTCTTCTCAAGTGTCTTTCCTTTCAGTTTCTTGGTAAAGTAAAAGTAAAACCATCTGTCAGACGTGTCAATAGTTCCTCGTTAAAACATACCTCGTGGTGCGTATGTTACTTTATTTCTAAAAGAAAATGACAAGTTGTACACCGGTGAAATGCTGGTTATGGACACTTATAACTACAAATCTTTGGAAGACCAAAGACTGTGTGTATTTAATCTAATAAACATGTCACGTTCTGGAGAAAAGGTTATGAATATCTGTATACGGAATTCACCACAGAATTATTTATATATATAGTCCCGAATGTTGAAATAATTCGTTCAAATATGTTTCTGGCCTTGACGTTAAAAAAATAAACCACTATTCTTTTTGCCCTGTAGCTTTTTTTTTTTTTTTTTTGCCTGTCTCATAAAATTGTCTGGATACCTTTACAAGAAACTATGTACACTTCTGTAATTTAATATGTGTCTCTGGAATGCTGGACTGGATCAAACTTTATACAGAAAATACCATCAACAGCTTTGTTCCAGCGTAGTAATACTTCCTGTATGAAATGGGGACACAGGACCCTGTTTCATGCAGCAGAAGCATTACATTAACTGCTCTTCGGTGGCAAAGCAGAATAACTGGATTTAATCCAGGGCATATTTTCTTTCAAATTGGGGCACGAAATACGGTATGTTTCTAAATTCTAATCTCACGCCGGCTTTTGCTTATGGGATTGCGGATAGTAAAATATATCCGTGTTTCAAAGCCATCAACTTGGCTTCGTGCCATAAAGGCTCTGTCTGCACCTCACATATTGGCCAAGTGAGGATGAAAGAAATGCCCCAGATGTATCTACATGGTCCTGATGTTCCAGCTAATGTGCTCCAAGGCCAAACAGCTCCTTGAACTCACCGCTGGCGTCCCACGGTGATACTCTATAAAGCTTGCGCTGTAATAAATAAATGCTATCTTTTAAACAGATGCATTCAGGATTTGGTCAATTTTTAAAGTATCATGAGCCAAAAATGAGTAGCAGTTGATATAGCAAAGTCTTTGCTGGTTAAGATGCATACTTTTTTTTATGCAAAGAAACCTGTTATTTCTGTTGTAGACTAGTTAGGGGTCTTTCTCAAGGACCCAACAGTGACAGAATGGCAGCGTTCCATAAGAAAGAAACAAGCTAAAATGGAGAGAAACAAACCCCTCATGCTGCTAGCACACCGTGCTCTGTCCTGACTGGTGTTATCAACTGTAAAGTGGAAAGTATGTCAGGGACACATAAAACATATGGACGTATAAGATCATACGGGCTTAGCGGTGCATTACGCATGTTCAAAAATATCACAAGGAAACCAGATATGTGTTTTTAAAATATTCTCTGACGGTCCTTTTCATCGTGATTTAGGTAAAATAGAATTGATCCCAAAACTAGCTTGAGCTTCAAGGGTAAGAAACAAGCAAACATGTACTTCAAAGGCATATTAGCAGCAGTCTGTGTTGACTTCATGTCTGTAATGTTTGGGCTAGCTCATAAGAGAGCTATGTGAGACGTTCACTTAGGGAATTGCACATGCTAGTCTCCGGCTCACCAGCTGAAGACTAATGAGCAGATGTGACTCGATACAGCTCTCCACAGGACCTGGGTTGGGTTGGGGGGCAGGTTGCACATCTCTCACTACCTCCCAAATCATGGACCATCTGCCCAGTGCTGGGTGTGACACCAGGATGCCTCCTAATCCCTTAACATCCAGAGGTGGTAACTGTGTCCGATCCAGACTGCAGACTGCTGAACAGGAATAACAAAAATATATCACTGGAACCTCTGGGTTATTGAGGAATAATAGTGAAGCTATAGTGAGGAGTTATACGTTATTATTATGACAGAGCCGAATGTAAATTTGGACTCACTGAGAATTTAAGGGGTGAAAATCTCATTTGACATGAGAATGCATATCTGGTAATGTGAATGTGTTTTTTTTTTTAGCATGATGAGCTTTAAAGCAGTTTTTATTCATCTGACTTGTTAATGAATGTCTACCTATGCGTCTTATAACCCACTAGCTAAGATCTTGTTTCTTTGCATATCCTGTCAGGTAATAGTCAAAACAACAGGATAACTGACATGCTGGAGCTACATCAGCTAATCGTATCCTGGCCTTTAGAAAGAAGAAGAAGAAGAAGAAGAAGAAGAAGAACCCTTTACTATAAGAAAGAAACCTCTTACACGACTGCACTGTAGCACTGTAGCACTAGACTGCCAGTCTGCAGCCATTTGCTTTCAGAATCGGACCATTTGATTTAGTTTTGTTCATGTTTTCTTAGAAACACAATCACACAGACAAACCAAACATGACCTTCAGGCTGATAGCATGCCACTATGTGGTCGTTTGATTTTT
Source organism: Tachysurus vachellii (assembly GCF_030014155.1). Lineage (NCBI taxonomy): Eukaryota > Metazoa > Chordata > Actinopteri > Siluriformes > Bagridae > Tachysurus > Tachysurus vachellii. The sequence goes on from NC_083473.1 coordinate 23,248,231, forward strand.
ATTAGGCTCCTTACAACAACTATGCCAGTTGACAACCAGGCTCTGAGATCTAGTTTTCTATAATAGCCATCGTTAATAAATTCGAACATCCGTTTTGGATGTGACTCAGTCTCCAGAGGACATATAAGTATTTCGATGCTAAAGGGGATGTGTTGTGACACAGCTGACTCCATTCCATGGCCAGATAATGGCAAGCTTGTTTAGTCACTGCTGGGAGAGTGGACTTAATTAAAGAAACCCTTACAGTACATGAATATTTATACTAATTATAAATGCATTTTTCATTTAATCTTTGAAAAAGTCCACCACATAGATCATTTGGCTGTTTTGACTCTTATGCATCATTTAGGCTTAAGGCTTAAATTCCTACAATGCCTCATGAGGCCTTGCAGCAACGTCACTGTATGACAATGTCAGAGAGTATTTGTTTCCTTGGACCTTCTTGTCCAGTTCCGTCCGGAACGATGGTTGGCCCCGATTAATAAGGAACGATGGAGTTATCTTGTGTTCATAGAACAACTGATACATTCATAACTCACCTTCTGTGAACACCAGATTCCTGCCATACATCTGAACATCATCAAGTAACCACAGTTCCATTTTACACCCATTATGCACCAGGGGTTAGTGAATATTACCAAGATAATGTATGGTCACGGTGGCTTAGTGGTTAGCACGTTCGCCTCACACCTCCAGGGTTGGGGGTTCGATTCCCGTCTCCACATTGTGTGTGTGGAGTTTGCATGTTGTCCCCGTGCCTCGGGGGTTTCCTCCGGGTACTCCGGTTTCCTCCCCCGGTCCAAAGACATGCATGGTAGGTTGATTGGCATCTCTGGAAAATTGTCCGTAGTGTGTGATTGCATGAGTGTGTGTGTGTGTGTGTGCCCTGCGATGGGTTGGCACTCCGTCCAGGGTGTATCCTGCCTTGATGCCCGATGACGCCTGAGATAGGCACAGGCTCCCCGTGACCCGAGGTAGTTCGGATAAGCGGTAGAAAATGAATGAATGAATAATGTATGGTACACTATTATTAGAAAATTACACACCCCGGGACTGATTATAAAGGAGACCACCACACATATGTCAATGGGAGAGACAAAGATAACCCTGAAGATCCTTCAAAAAATGCTGCAAGGTCACTTGATTGGATACAAAATTGGGTCATATGTTTTTGAGCAGAAACACTGGGTTTAGTCACATATTCATCTGGCCACCGAGGCATGCAGTCTGATCTTATCAGCAGAGGTATTCGATTTATTATTTATTATCTAGAAGGTATTAGTTTAATATTTAGTTATTTCAATATCCATGAAGCATGGGCTCAGAAGGAGAGGTCACTCCAGGGCAAAGTTTAAAAAACTGACACCAGCTCTTGGAGAAATTTTATGTACAGAGAATGTTCTTTACTTTTTTTTTAAGAACAGTTAAAGGTAATAATTTATGAACCCCCAGTGAGATGGCATCCAAGTTGCACCTTTAGCACAGAAAGGTATTTAACCTTCCAGTAGGCAGAGAGACCAGTCATTGGGTTGGTAATAACAAAATGCTGACTATTTAGTTCTATTTGGCCTGCGACTCTTTAGAAGTCTCTTTAGGTTCTATTTTTAATATATTTTTATATTTTATTACAACGGGCAATAGTGAAGTTGAAGAGTTTAGAAATTCACTGTTAAAAAGCTATATACATAGTATGTTTACGGTGCTCGGGTGTGGAACAGGAAGGAAGGACTGTGCCATGGGGTATAGTAAGGGTTCTACTACAGTACAGTATAAGCGCTACCACACTATGCATGTTCACATGCTCAAGAAGATATTCAGGTCATTATCACTATCCCTGATGGTTAGATAGAGATAAAATAGAGTACCAAAGTTCAAACTCTGTATCAGCACCTTTCTTTATATAACAAATTAACATTTTAGCTGGCGATATTACGTACAGTCATTATAGTATAGAGAAATCCCATCAAGTCCTGTGAATTCTTTTTGAAGACATTATCTCCAAAGGAGTGATGAGTGTACTACTAATGGTGTGAATATAGTCGTATAGATGTATAGCTGTATTGTAGAATTTCCCAAAGGGCTCATAAATTAGAAATGTAACACTATTTTTGTTCGGTTTCTAAACTATTTTCTTTAGAGTCGACAGAAAGCTATTTAAAAATGTGTTACAGGAGACCTGGGACCTGCCAAGGAGCACAAAAGGTGTTATAGGTTTGACGGTGTAGCATAACATTCGTGTATATGATCCTGCCGACTGACGTCTTTCTTTTCTTAAACTGTACATCCGTCATATGAGACACGCCATTTCAGCCTCTAGCGGACGGATGAATAAGGGGGATGTCCTTGAGTTCGCTATAATAAATGGTGGCATTAAGGTGAATGACTGGCTGAGGAATGGATGAGTATGGTAGGAAACGGACAGACAGTCAGACACCGCATAGCTTTGGGGTACAAATGCTTGAGACACTTAGTTGGGTCTGACCCAGCTTACCCTCCTCCTGTCTTTTTGGGATCACTCCATCAGTCACTAAAATGCTTTTGAGAGGGGGTTCCATCATGTGGGATAGAGCCTGTCAGCTGAATAATGGGATGGTGATTAGAACTGTGGCAGCGGTGGAATTACCACCTAGAAAGGGCTGCTGTGACTAAACTGTGTGTTTTTCACACTACATTCACACTTTCATGTGGTCTTTTCTGTCTTGCTTTCAAGGCTGGAATCGATTTTATAGCATTTATTGTCAATAACCATTGCAAAAATAAAAAAAAACAAAAAAAACAATGAATTTTGTCTTTTGACTCACTGGAATATATAATTATCACCTAAATTCCACAAAATTAGCTGAAGCAAAGAAACTGACGTAAATACATGACGCTAGTAAGCAAAGAACAATGTGTGTTTTTCAGTATGGAGTCTCAATGCTGATGATGAGAAAATCCTACATCGTTTAATTGTGGCTCACACCTTCAACATCAAGAGACTGACGTGACACTTTGGTGCAGATGTAAAACAGAGAGAGAGAGTCACCAGGATAAACATCAGGCTGGATGTTGTACGTAGGTGACGGGTATTTTTGCCGATCTTCCTCTGTGCTTTGCTCCATTTGGACTCAGATGGAGCTTTTCCACAATTTGTACATTGTTGTCCATATAAAAGTGTCCTTTAGTGATAGAGTTACGTTTGTCTGTCAAACCGTTTAGCAGTGAGCCTCAGTTTAACACGAGAGGATTAGCCTCGTGTAATAATATAGTTATCAGGTTATAGCTATCATTTGGTGGTGATATACAAGCTATTCTAAAGTCTCAGGCTAACCAGCTAATGTAAATCTTAAAGGTGCGGTGCACGATGTTTGAAAGCCAACGTTGACATTTGAAATCACCAAAACAAACACGCCCCTAACCCAAATGGGCGTCACCCCTGTTTTGATAGCTCCGCCCCACACATACATACGTAACCCAGGCAACTATTATGGCGGAACCTGCTGGGGCGGCTGGCCGAGGGGATATTTTTATCAGTAAATGAACACAATGAGTAATACTATGGTAATACAAATGTGTTTTTGTAGTACTGTGTGTTGTACCGTGAAAGGTTTAGCTCCGTTTCACGCAGAAGACGTTCAGTTCTCTCCAGCGCTGGAAAGCTGATCCTATATTAACACGTCCTACTTCTTACCTTATCGTAAGCCTTTCTTCTCTTTCTTTCTTTGTTTTTATCCTCCATGTCAATGTTAAAACCGCTTTCTGCTAATGTCACACATGCGCACTGAACACTCTCTCCGCCCATATTGACAAGACACGCCCCTTTCTGCTCATTGGCTACACGTTAGTTTTGTTTGTCGGCCCGAGTCGGTTTTCTGAAGCGTTTCTCAAACATTGTGCACCGCACCTTTAATATCAAACTTAAGTAACTTCAAGTAATGTTACGAAATTAAAGCTCATTTCTATTAGTCAGATTATCTAAAAGGTAATTTTAGTAACACAGCATTAGCAAAAGGGGCCTAAATGCTGGGTTTTCATGTTTCAGAGGAAGAATTAAACAGAATACTCGGTTCGAATCTAATCGAAACCCAGTAGTTACACCGTGTTAGCTATTTTACAAAATCCTGACATTTGTGTAACTCAGTCACTGAGTTCAGTGGGTTGGATCATTTTGGACAAAGGATGTTTTGTAAGAGAGTTACGTTGGAAAATATACAGAGCAAAAAAGATTCACACTGTAATACGGACTGAACTTGAGTTGACCCGATGCAAAGTCCTTAACACTTTATCAGATTGGTTTAAATTAAAACAAACAAGGCATTACATCTCTCCTTTCCTCTATACAGTATGTATGACTTTTATTTTAAGAATATTAACACTGTTCAGGTGTCGAAAGCTCTATATTTGAAAATCACGATAGCGATGTTGAGACTTATTCTCTCTCGAAGAGGAAAAGAAAAACAACAACAAAGAAACAAATGTCCTAACATTTTAAGACTCAAGCCAAACATATTAAACCAAATGGCTTATCACAGCTCCTTGCCGAGACATGGAGGATCTCGTACACTAAAAACAACACCCCCCCCCCCCCCCCCACACACACACACACACACACACACACACACACACACACACACACACACACACACACACACACACACACCCCCTGAAGACAGATCTGCTAAATCTGAATAGGGGCAGCTGTGGGTATTACCACATGGATGAGAATGTGACGATGACAAATTGAATGTCACCTCTGAGTAATGACAAGAAGCTTTTTCATGCTCTTAGTCTCTAATGCAGGCTAACAGACAGCTATGTTCCTGAAGCACTCAAAAAAACTTACTTACTCATACTTAAAAATCCACCAAGGCCACAAATATGTTGAATATGTTAAAAACTACATACATATAGAATAGAATGGGGCATAGAAGCCTTTATTATTACCACATATACATTACAGCACAGTGGAATTCTTTTCTTCACATACCCCAACTGAGGAGGTTGGGGTCAGAGTGCAGGGGCAGCTACTGTATGATACAGTGCCCCTGGAGCAGGGAGGGTTGAGGGCCTTGCTCAAGGGCCCAGCAGTGACAGCTTGGCTGTGCTGGGGCTTGAACCCTGATCCTCCGTTCAACAAACCTATACCCCTTTTCCACCAAAAAGAACCGAGTGCTGGTTCAGAGCTAGCGCTGGTGCTGGTTCAATGTTGGTTCCACTGGTGAACCTTCTAAGAACCGGTTTGCCTTTCCACCGGCTAGAGAGCATCACAGAGCCGAGTCTGACGTCACTGTATACGTGTATACAGTGTATACACGTGTATACACAAGCACATCATCAATGGCTGATGTTGCTTTACTGTTAATGCTCATGGCTTTGTGAACCTACATTAACATCCAAACGGAGTGAATCCAACGTGTACGTGCAGCTCCATGTAATCTGTATAAACTGAGGTTGTTATCGAGAAAGTACATAACGTTATTTTATCATTAACACAGAAAAAAGTTAGCCTTAGCATGTAGCTACTTGCTATCATGTGTGCTGATAATGTATCATATCGCGGTAAAGTAAAAGTGTATTAAACATTAGTATACTTAAGATACATTATCAAATGCGCTAACAGTAGCCCCGCCCACAGCCCCGCCCACAGCCCCTGACACAAGCGGTTCTTAAGTCTAGACCAACAACGTTTTGGTGCTACTTAAGAACCACTTTTCCTGGTTCAGAGCCGGTGCTTTGGCTGTCGATAAAAGAAAGAACTGGTTCTAAATTAGGCTCCGAACCTGCACTCAAACTGCCTCGGTGGAAAAGGGGCACTAGAGCCTTAACCAGTTGAGCCACAACTGCCCCAGCAACATATGGCAGAAACTGAACATTTTTGTCAGTATCTGTCCTGATAAATCCAGCATTCAAGCTGCATAGTGGCCCGGTCAAAGAAATGAAAGAATTTCTGTTCTGCTTCTATAAATTCCACTTAACTAATGCTCTGATAATAATGAATTAATACACGTACTAACCTTTAGCACACCAGAATATAATTCAGTATACAGTATATCGTATATTAATAGTCAATCCGGTCATACTATTCATTACACCATGCCGTTCAGGTAGAGATCCCACCCGATAGCATCGTACTTCATTCAAAAGATCCTCAGCTACAATAAACATGTTATAAAACATACATACAGTCCTCATCAGGCCTATCCATGACTCTGCTAGTTACCTATGACATCATAATGTTAATATCATAATCATCATAATAACATTATGACATCATAATGTTAAATGCTTTACAGGACAGAAAGCATATTGTTTTTTTCCTGCCACTTTCTTCATAAGGCTCCTGCGAATTAGGCTCATCGTATTAAAATGTTGTTATAAACATCATGTTCACTGAATAAAGTGCAAAAAGACAAAAGTGAGATCTATTACAGCCCTGTAGCTGTACATTTAATCTATGCCCCTCCGGCAGTGCTGTATAAGAGCCTCTAGGGGATCTGCAGGCATCTCAGGGATTCATGGAAGCAAGAAGGTAGCTCAGATCCTCAAGGCAAGCTGTAACCGTGCCAGCAAAACTGCTTTACTCCCAGATCTTCTGACGGGAATCTGTCAGTGGCTTCACAAGTATGTAAACAGAGCAGAAGTCTGTGGTCTCTCTCCACGCCGAAGTGGATACCTCGTATTAAAATACCACCAAGTATAGGTGTTGCACGGCTTCTTTCAAACACGCTAGATGTCAAAACAAAGAACTGGTATGATGGTGTAAAATATCTTATTGACTTCTTGTATGTTGGCCTACACATTTTTTGTAGGTACGTGCTATTTAAAAAAAATGGTCAAACTGCTTGGAGATAAATTTGTTCAACTTTTCCATGAATCAAGTCTGGACTCTTGTTATGCTTTGCTCTTAATATCTGTTTCTATAATACGGTTTCATGCGGATGTCTGTACGAGGTATAAAAGAACGTGATTCAATCCTAGAGACCAGTCCTGCAGATCGCCTTGGCTTTATGAGCTGAATTTCACATTGTGTGTCTGAACAAGGGCTGGAACACAGTTAGGTTTGATCTTACTGCAGAAAGAGGCAGGCTCATATGGTTCCACTCAGAGCTTATGTTGTCCAGAAATGCGCTTCGAGGAGCTCTTGTTTCTAGCATGCGTAGGTGCGGCCATGTATTTAGGTCATGGCGGAGAGGAGCAACATCGCTGTTTTGCTCCGAATCCAAGAGCAGCTTTATGAACTGTGCTCTTGATGGCTTCAACGAGGCATGTCAGCTTGCATTTACATTAAAGTTCCTCACTGAACAGATTCTCATGAGAACTGGCTAAAGCCTCTGGGATGTAATCAAGTGTGAAAATCACATGAGGTCATTATATTAGAGTGTATCTGCGAATTCATTCCAGAATTATATCCAAAAAATATGTTAGCACGACCTGAGACGCACGTCTTTTGTTGTCGGCTTTCCAGAGAGAGAGAGAGAGAGAGAGAGAGAGAGAGAGAGAGAGAATGAGTGTGTTAGACAAAGGCGGTATTGCTTTATTTAAATGTCTAGTAAATGAAGCTCAGTCATATATTCCTGATTACACAGCAGTGCATAGACATCCTGTGTGTGTGTGTGTGTGTGTGTGTGTGTGTATCTGTGCTTGAGGCTCTGCGGATTAAACCTAGCCTCTTGCTCGGCTCTCTTCACTCTGGTCTCTAAAGCACACCATTCATTCCATGTTGTTTTCATTCCCCCCTCTTCCACTATACGCACGAAAAAAGTGTTTTCCCAAGCAGCGGCGTTCCACAGGAGCAAAAAAAAGATTCTTTCTTTCTTTCTTTCTTTCAGTCTCTCTAGCTTTCTGTCTCCCTCACATACACACCTGGATGAAATATGTTCATACGATATCCTGAGTTTTTTTTTGTTTTTCAAAATCATACTGTTAGACGTCCAAGAATATATCCTCTCTCTTTGTGGTGTTGTAAAAGCAGAACAAATTACATATTTATGTCAGCAAGTGCAAGCTAATACGTTTAGCTGAACATGTCTTTTGTGTCCTGTGCTTATTTGTGTAATGAATCTTTGACAAGGTCGGGTATAGTGGAGTTCTGTCCAGGTTCAGGACCTAAGATTTTTAATCCTGCTGTAAAATTAACCCATGCAATACAGGAAGCATCATTTATTACTGTAATGGAAGAAAAACATAATCTAATGGCAGTATTTTCTACGCACGACACACGGGGCACAGAGTCGGACCGTTAGCATACACCGGATTGAAACTCTACATTTAGTACTGGATAGGATTACAAAAGCATCGTCTTTGTAAATCGCAGCCTTTCGTGGCGTCTCTGCCATATGCAGTGTTTTACTACATCTAGATTTCCTAGCACGCTTTTTGTGCTGTGGACATCTGATAGCTCTGCTCTGAGTGTGAGGAAGCTGAAGGCCATGACCTGTGCTGTGCTGATCACGATCTCCAGACCAGCATGAGAATATGTGGCGGCCCAGTCTCTGCCCGTATGGAGAGAACGTTCCGGCAGCACGCACCATTCCACAGAGATGAGTTGCAGCTAGTCGAATGAGGTCACCCGGTTCGGCTTGCTCTCGTCCCGAACGCTCCTGGTGCTGCAGACCTGTTCGCTCACATTTAATAAAGATGCCTTGAAACACTAAAGATAGTTTCTACTTTCAAATCTTTCACAACACGAATGTGATTAAGTTAAAACTGACTGTTTCTTGATTACTATGTATGTGCAAGTTTATACTAGCACACTGCCAAGAGTGGAAAGTCTGAAATCAATTACATTCTGTGGTCAGATGTAGATAGCATTCACAGCTTTGTATCCAGCGGATGTGTCCACCCTAAGTCCCAGAAAAACAGGCTGGAAATGGAGGCCCACGGGCACTTTGTTGCTATCCTACCATCAATCTCTCTCTCTCTCTCTCTCTCTCTCTCTCTCTCTCTCTCTCTAAAAAACACTTATCTCTCTCTGAACAAGAAGAGCTTTCAGGTAGTAAACCCCTACAGGAACCGAATTCGATTCAATATCACCCGAAGCTTCCATGTCTTTCATATACGAGATAAGATTCGGTCTCAGCACTGGGATCATGACTTCTCTCGTGCACCCATATTTTTCTAATTTACCCAGACGGCTCTTCACGGAGCGAGTCTCATGTTAAGCCATGACATCAGCACGGATGAATCATGAGGTTCAAATTAGTTTGGAGCGCATATGAAGGTTTGACGTAGTGTCTTAGGACACAAGTGACATTTAGATGAAAAGGATCTTGGTCTAAGTAATTCCTGTTTTTTTCACACTGTAAACACCTGGTAAAAGTTTATACTCTTTAAAATCTTTAAATTACATCAAATGTAAATGCTTTGAATGTTTATATTTTCAGTATTTAACGGTATTCAGAGCAACTTATGGAAATGCTTTGTAGTCTATATGAAAAACATCATCATCATCATACACATATTCCAGGGTCTAAGACTACCATCAAACTGAAACCCTGTTAGAGTTAGTCTTTTTTTATTATTATTCATTCATTAATTTTCTACCGCTTACCCGAACTACTACTATCTCAGGCGTCATCGGGCATCAAGGCAGGATACACCCTGGATGGAGTGCCAACCCATCGCAGGGCACACACACACACACACACACACACAGTCACACACACAGTCACACACAGTCACACACTACGGACAATTTTCCAGAGATGCCAATCAACCTACCATGCATGTCTTTGGACCGGGGAGGAAACCGGAGTACCCGGAGGAAACCCCCGAGGCACAGGGAGAACATGCAAACTCTACACACACAAGGTGGAGGCGGGAATCGAACCCACAACCCTGGAGGTGTGAGGCGAACGTGCTAACCACTAAGCCACCATGAGCCCCTTTATATTATTATTATTATTAGTAGTAGTAGTATTATTCACTATACTTTCTCAATTAAACATGATTTTGTATTTAAATCAAATCGACTACGGACTCTAGAAAGGGTAAGAGTGAAAACATGCACTATGTTTGCAAGGCTCTCAAGTATCACGCATTGAGAGTGACAGTCCCTCATGTCGGTCTTTTATCACGTTCTCCCGCCACACATCGTATTTCTCACGCACTTTTTGACTATTTATCATATATTTAATAAGCCGCAGCTCCTAAAACGTATCAGTCCGCACCGCTGTCTCTATGGAACCGGGCAGGAATCAAACGCGTCTCCCCTGGAGCTCTTAGTCGAGCCTGACACTTATCAGCCAATCAAAACAAGAGGCTACACAACAGCCAATCAGAAAATAGCACTATTGTATCTGGGTAAGATTTAACGCAACAACCAATGAAAAAAAATATTTATATATTTTCATTAGAGAGGGTATTTTCGATGGTCGGTTTGAACAAAACCTCAACACGAAACAGCTCGTCTCTGTACGGGACATTGTCCTCAATCATGACCCTAAAAAGGTCTGGGCTTGTGCTGAACTGTTTTATATGGGAGCAACATTACACATGATAAAGGGGTCAACAGTCACTGGGGGGTTGGAGATGTCACTCTTGCCTGTCTTCAAAACTTGAGAGCACTATGTTCGGTAATCCTCACTCACACTGCTACTGAATTCAGAGCGGAGATTTCCGAGTGTGAGAAAGTTGCTTCGAGAGACAACGACAGAGAAAAGATTACAATGCTACAGACTTTATTTTGGAGATAATATATTTCTGATTGCCAAATCAAGCAGCTCTGCTGTAGAAGCTGCATTATTTATCCTTTAAAGAAAGATGACTTCATTTAGGAGAACTCTGGTGCAGTTCTAACATGTTTCCATAACAACACGGCCAACACGAAGATTTCAATGTAAATAACTACTTACTGTAGCGCCGTAACGTATGAGGTCATCGTATAAAACGTCGTCACATCGCGAGTCAGTTCTAATAGTGACGTCATGATGAGAAATGACACGGTGGATATGTGCAACATTTATTCAGAGCGGAATACAAACGATTTAATAGTTTGCTTACACAAAACAGAAGCATGTTTGGAAGACGCTTTCTTTTCTTTTTCAAACCTGTTTCTGTTCAGCATTTTAAAGGCCGTATTTTAATCAGGAGTTAATAAAGAAAAGAAATAAAAGTTGGTGCGTTTTTTTTTTATTTTGGCTTGACTTCTCCACCACTTCTCCTGTTGAAAACGTACACTTTAGACTTTAGACTTGTAAGTGTACTAGTGCACATTACTATTGGATCACTAGCACGATTTGTTTAATTCTTTAAGCCCCTCCAGTTAAGCGGTTTGCTGTTACATAAACATTGGCGTTCTTGGATTGATATGAAATGGTTTTGTTCTTCTGTTTTATCTCATCCAGTGTAACCAATACATAGCAAATGTGTGTAAACTCGCCTCTGTGAGAAGGTAAAACAACCAAAACAAAGTGGACCCAATGCAAATCCTGTGGGGCCTGGGAGAGCATGCCCATCACAGGGGTGACCCCAGGGTAGAGTAAACATTCCATTTGCCCTTCATGACTCTCGAGTAATTACCCACTCACCCCTGGGGCACCACTGCGTGCCTTTTACCAGCCACACACAATTGCCATGAAGTGACCTTTTATTTTCAGGAACAGTCCAATCCACAACGGATCAGCTGAACGTTATCAAGAGAAACATTAGATTTTTGTATAAAGTAATCGTGAGGAAACTGAAACTTTGACAGCAGTGTTAATTCACATCATATAATCTCCTTTAGTCTAATGAGTTCCATAGTTTTGGCCTGAAGTATATATATTTGTATATATAATATTTGTGTTCGTATGATACATTTCGTCGCTGTCGGGCGGAAACCTCGTATGTCCAAATTTGGTCAATTTCATATTTTTTCACATATCGATGCTATTGGTCAGTCCCCACGTGGGTCTGTTATTTTTACAAGTTATTAACCAGTCTAAAGTCTTGAAAATAGCTTGAGCGCAAATCTCATAACTCCATTGGACACTTCAACTGTCCACCTCTTCCTCACTCCGTGGGAGAGCTTCACGGCATATTTCTCCTCAAGAAGAGTCGCAACGAATCGACACGTCTTCTGAGGTAAATGTCTTCAAAACACTGGGCTCAAAGAAAAAAAAATCTTGACCTCCGCTAGTTCTGGTGCTCGTCTGAGGACAGGAATTTAGCGCAAGACAATCCACTGCAACGCGGACTAAACCCTGTGCACTGCAGATAAGGTACGGCGTTTTTTTAATTTCCTGAAAAATAACGGTTTTGGAGATACGAGGATTCCGCCTGACAGCAACGATATGTCATATTTAAATCAACTAACTTGATTAGCTTTGCTTTAATCTGAGTCGCTCATGTTTCTCCACAGCTTTCTCTGACCTTTGAACGATTAGCTTTACATTTAGATTTGTTGCAGCCTGTTTCTCTCCCCAGTTTGTACTGAATGACTGAGAAACAACCGGATTAGTGTCTGATTAACTGGACATCGACTTTCTGCATTTTAGCTATACTATTGAACAGCGCTTAAAGTTAACAAGTTTCCTTTGCGGTTAATAAGAGACCAGTTCTGTCGATCAGCTCTCACCTACATGGTTCTGAATATGGGTTGATTTCATCCAGTGGCTGTTTTTATTCAAGTTACAATAACAAGGTTATTTAAAACAGGCCAAATGTTCAGAGCTGCAATGACTGCCAACGATAAAGGAGTGACAAGCTAGCACTATTTACTACTATTATTGCTACTACATAAATACTACTGATTGATAATCTTTAGTGGTCCTGGTCAGGGTCATGGTGGCCATTTTCCAGAGACAAATTTTTTTGGATTTGGACCACAGGGCAGAATTAATACACATTCATGCCTAGTATTTACATTTACAGCATTTAGCAGACACCCTTATCCAGAGCGACTTACAACTGAGCAACTGAGGGTTAAGGGCCTTGCTCAGGGACCCAGCAGTGGCAGCTTGGTGGACCTGGGGTTTTAACCCGTGACCTTCCGATCAGTAGGCCAACACCTTAACAACTGAGCTACCACATCCCTCCACACCGCATAGTATAGACAATCTGCCTACATGGATGTTTTGGAAATAAGAAGGAAATTAGAGAAGCCAAAAGGAAACCCAAGCAAACTACAGAAGAACGTGAGATACATACAGACCTTCGTTCAGGATTATAATTCCTGCGTGAAACGGTCCATCATCCAAATTGTCTGGGGCGAGACTATGACTTGTGATAATCCAAGCCTAGCAAATGCAACTACTACAGAGACAAACAGTTAAGCTTGTTAACGCAATCGTCGCTTGGTTAGTGATTCAGGACTTTGTCTGCTCTGAAACCCTTCAGTCTGTGTCTGTGTATATGGAACATACAGTACACAGTCACATACTGTACAGAATATATTTTTGACCAAAGTATTATTCTATTTGAAAGTAAGTTTTTTCATTTTAATGCTAGTTAAAAAAAACCTTTTCCATATAGTAAAGTGTCAGATCAAACAGCAAAAACAGGAGATTCGTTTGATCAGAGTAACTTATACCGTGTTAAAAACATGCTAAAATTGTAGAAGCATTTGCAGAGACTGAGCTGTGTGCAGAGTCTCGGCCTGAATAAGGCTACTGTTCACTGAGACTAGCCTCTGACTACAGAAGTGTTTACAGAACCGGTCACACGGCTACATGAAAAAGGACCATTACCTCTTTCATTCTGATTAACCTTAAAACTCAAGGTTAACAATTTTATGAGTGTTTAAATGCATCGTTTTACTGCGAAAGGAAAAACAGATATTAAGGTGCACACAACGTCTCTTTGATGAACAGCAAGCACTAAAAATCGCATTAGAAATTCAGAGCACTATTAGAGTGAGACCAAGGTCTTACTGTAACTACCTCTTCTTCTTCTTCTTCTTCTTCTTCTTCTTCTTCTCAGAATGAAGTATAATAGTCTTTGCAGTAAACGATACTATGGTTAAGAAGCATTGAAATGGGGAATATTTCTTTGCTTTAGATGACCAGATACACAAAGGCTATACGTACATAAGGTCACCGGATAACTCTGAATGAAGACCACCAGGTCTCCAGGCTTTTGCCTTTTAAGGACAATGTGTGATCTGTGAGCGGGCCAAAGAACTCTGATCCATAGAAACAAATGGAAAACACTGTCAATGTTTCTACCAGGAAATCAAATACAGCATTGGGGTGGTCCTGAGGCATCTATTTTACAGATGCAAGCACTTGTATGTTTTGACAGTTCTGGCTTTAAATACTAAAAAGCAGTTGAGAATAAAAATGAGGGCAGGAAGCTGTCTCATCGCTAGACAAGTATTATTAAAATATTTAGGACACTTTATTTGAATGATGTTCATTTTATATCCTTTAGAAATTTATGATTACACTTAGAAGTATATTTGTATAAGGTATGAAAAATAAGTGAATAATATTTAGTGCAATGGATGAGCAGCAGTCCAGCTGACGTGTGAAGTTACCTCAAACGGTTTCATAAAAATCTTGTCAATATTTCATCTATGTGTTAAAGACCGAATAATTACCCTTATATTGTATTTGTATAAGTTACTACAGTCTCAGACAGTCAGAGGTCTATGGTTGTTTTCCTTCTTTCATGGAAAAACAAAGCAATATGTCTCAGAAAATATTTGTGATTTATTGGAGCAACCGTACATAAATTCACCAGTTTGGATTCGTATGTGCGCATGGTTTAGACATTAAAGGTGGGGTCTCCGTTGTTTGAGAAACGCTTCAGAAAACTGAGTCGGGACGACAAACAAAACAAAAAAACAAAACTAACGTGTAGCCAATGAGCAGAAAGGGGCGTGTCTTGTCGATATGGGCGGAGAGAGTGTTCAGTGAGCATGTGTGACATTAGCAGAAAGCGGTTTTAACATTGACATGGAGGATAAAAACAAAGAAAGAAAGAGAAGAAAGGCTTACGATAAGGTAAGAAGTAGCTGGAGAGAACTGAAGGAGCAGGAAGGCCTGCGATGGGACGCCGAGGCGCTTTTTTCCTTCTCGATAGGTGAGTAACGTTGGTTTTGCTTTGTTACACAGAACTAATATATGTCTTTGTCCTTTACATGATTATGCTTGTGTGTCATTTTTGCTTGTTTGTTTATCTGCAATCGTATTGTTCTTCCCTTCAGCTATGATAAAGACACGTTTCTTTCCGTTAGTTGCCTGGGTTACGTATGTACGTGTGGGCGGAGCTATCGATACAGGGGTGGGACCCATTTGGGTTAGGGGCGTGTTTGTTTTGGTGATTTCAAATGTCGACATTGGCTTTCAAACAACAGAGACCCCACCTTTAAGTGTTTATTAGTTTATTAGTTTGTTTAAACAGAGGTAGAAATGCCAGGATTGTCTGCAAGGTCAGTGAATTTTTCACTTGAGTTCATAATTACGGTCGATTAAAGAGGACCATAAGACTGTGAATGCTTTTAGGTCATTTCCTAAGATGCAAACTAACTAGAAGACTAATTTAAACCAATGCAGTCTTAACCAGAAAGATACTAAGGATAACTATGAATGTATGAATGAATGTTGTAGCTAAGCTTCATGCTTGGTCCTGCCTTTGTGAAAGAAAATACATCTTCTACTTTCATTACTTTTTCTTGAGTCCTGTGGAATCCCGGTTCAACCAGGTGCCAGATGCATTTTTCCTAATAACTGTTATTATAAAAGCTTTAGATTTTGGTATCATTATTGTTTCATTAGACAGATAATTAAAAACTGATAGTGACGTTAAAAAAATGGGTCAAATGACACTATAATCATATGAGTATAATAATATTAAGGTTTATAGCTGAGCTGAAACATCTGAGCTGAGTCTCATCATAAAAGAGTTCTCTAGCAGATCTTGGATCCATGTGTGCATAATTAAAAAAGAAAGGCATCGTGCCAGGATGTAGACACAAAACACAAGCTAACATCACTCACTGATGTCTGCAGGCCTTTTGGAGCATATCATCAGGAAAAAAAAATAAGGGAGGACTGACAGAAATCCCAAATTATTTTTTCTTGCTGGATGAAAGGGTGGAATTCATCCATCCCAGGCACTGTTGAAAAGTGCTTCTCACTTCCAGGTCAGGACGGGGTGGAGACTACAGTGGAGCTTAAACCCCTTTGCTGCACTCATGTCCTGAAGATGAGTATTACAACTGACTTTTTTTTCACGTCTCCTCACCTGGAGCGGTTTTAAGGAGATTACAGTACAGTTTATCATCCGTGTTAGCGTGCTATCTTTGAAAGAATTCATGAGACGTTAACGAGACGGATGCCGAAAGGGAAGAAGTGTGGATGTGATTAATATTGGATGCGAATACACTTAGACAACTATCTACACATGGCGACTATTAAAGAACCTTGTATCCAAAATGACCATAAACAAAAGCTGTTAGTATCAATTACAGTACATGCATATTGTACGACCGCAATGGTAACTTTGGATTCCACCGTGGACATGAATTTAAACTTACAAGAGATAATCTTTAAAAATTCCTTTAAGTCTTAACTGTAAAAATGTTCGTTATATTTTTACCTTCACTCCGTACCGGACAAACGCAACAAATTCCTATTTATGTCCTTGTTTAGGCATGTTCTGCAAACTTCAGCAAACCCTTCAATCCGGCAAAAGCATCAGTCCAGCACTAAATGTACAACATCTGTGCCAAATCATCACAATCTCTCGGCCCATCTGCGGTATAAAAGCATTCCGATGCATTTGGGACACAAACGTGATAAAACACCAGACTGTTCATTGGTTCATTAATAAGGCCAGCAGTAAAACACTGCATATTTGCTTGTTGATACAGTCCCAGGGGCCATATCTTTCCATCTCTTTTCATTCAAGCATCAGCTTCAGGAGACAGTGCTGGAGGAAGACGGCTAAATATCTAAATACGCAAACGTTCTGCTGTTTTTTTTTTTGTTTTTTTTTTTGTTTTTTTTTGCTGGTGTGAAAATATGTAATTATCTTTTGCGAATATGGATCTTGAATTATTATTATTATTATTTTTTTTTTTTTTGACAGCAGCTGTTGTGGCTCTTCCCAGCTAGCAGAGTCAAGTGCAACGACCACCCAGCGACTACGAAGGTCCAGAGCAAAGAAGCGTTTGTCATTCCTGCCATAACCGTGCAGGTGTAGTGCTTCACTCCTGAGAGAGCTGGACCTCATCCAGCCCTTTTCACTGCCTCTTGTATCTCTGTATTGAAGCTGTAAGTCATACAAGGCTAATGCTGTTTGATCAAGACCCATTGTGTCACATTAACTTTATCAAGCTGTTTAAATATTTCACCGAGGGTCTGTTACAGGCTTTTTTTTTAGCTCAGCTTCGCTTCTGCTGCAAGGATAAAAGATCTAAATTGATGAACGGAAGCATTACAACAGATTACACCATAATACCGTTGAATTCTCAATTCTGATTGGTCAGAAGGTTTTGATTTATATTTTACAGCAGCAGCAGCAGCAGCTCTGGCATTAACACTGGCACACGTTTATATTCATTTTAATACATTAATACATTTCTGTAATATTAACTGATTTATTGGGACTTGTACAAATGGGTCACCACAAGATTTATGGCTAACAATAAACAGATTTTGAAAAAATCTGTTGTTATTTA
The DNA here is from genome assembly GCF_030014155.1 of Tachysurus vachellii. Classification (NCBI taxonomy): domain Eukaryota; kingdom Metazoa; phylum Chordata; class Actinopteri; order Siluriformes; family Bagridae; genus Tachysurus; species Tachysurus vachellii. The sequence continues at coordinate 23,265,815 of NC_083473.1, forward strand.
ACAAAGCCAAACGACTGTTGATATGGTAACGCTTTCCTCAAGAAGACATTTATTTAACATTTATGGAAGGACAGGGTCTGCACATTGTAACAGTAAGTTTTGCAATGCATCAGAATCTTTCTGGTTTCTCAGAAAAATGACAAGATGCGTTTCCTGTCTTATTGATTATTCAAGATAGAGACAAAACAGAGGCCGTCGTGGGAATGTCTGTTTATAGCTGCGCTAATGCATGTGATGTTCCACGATTTGGAACTATAAACACTTAAACGTATAACATGCTGTTTTTAAATAGATTAAGATCTGTCGGTAAAGTGATGTGTTGTGATAGAAATAAACCGCTACAGGATGTGCCGGAAACAGCACAACGACATGACCTGTCACGTTTCATTCCTTCCAAACACTCGCCGTCCCCTTTATTAGGAGAATTTGTATGCTTGCACTTACCTAATCAGCCGATCACGTGGCAGCAGCACAATGCAAAATAACATCAAATAAATGCACACACATACAAGTCAAAAGCTGCACTTAAAGTGAGGTCTCTGTTGTTTGAAAGCCAATGTTGACATATCAAATCACCAAAACAAACACGCCCCTAACCCAAATGGGTCCCACCCCTGTATCGATAGCTCCGCCCACACATACATACGTAACCCAGACAACTAATGGAAAGAAACGTGTCTTTATCATAGCTGAAGGGAAGAACAATACGATTGCAGATAAACAAACAAGCAAAAATGACACACAAGCATAATCATGTAAAGGACAAAGACATATATTAGTTCTGTGTAACAAAGCAAAACCAACGTTACTCACTTATCGAGAAGGAAAAAAGCACCTTGGCGTCCCATCGCAGGCCTTCCTGCTCCTTCAGTTCTCTCCAGCGCTGGAAAGCTGATCCTATATTAACACGTCCTACTTCTTACCTTATCGTAAGTCTTTCTTCTCTTTCTTTCTTTGTTTTTATCCTCCATGTCAATGTTAAAGCCGCTTTCTGCTAATGTCACACATGCGCACTGAACACTCTCTCCGCCCATATTGACAAGACACGCCCCTTTCTGCTCATTGGCTACACGTTAGTTTTGTTTTTGTTTTGTTTGGCGTCCCGACGCGGTTTTCTGAAGCATTTCTCAAACAACGGAGACCCCACCTTTAATGTCTGCAGCAAACAGCCGAATGAAAAATTTTGTCACTTTGATCATGGAATGGATTTTAGCACAAGAAGGAAGATTCTCACAGACAAGAATCTCTAGAGTTTACACAGAGTAGTGGGAAAAAAGTAAGAAACATTGAGTTCTGTAAGTGGAAAAAGGAGATAAGAGAGATCAGAGGGAAATGGCTAGAGCCGTCAGAGAATAATCATTCTTTACAATCGTGGTGAACAGAATAACATCTCAGCATGCACAATACTTGGAAGGGCATGCGCTACAACAGCAGAAGACTACATCAGGTTCCACTGTTCTGTTTTTTTACTTCCAATAGTCATTTTTAACAGACATACTGAGTTAGAGTAAAATAAAACCTTTGGTTTTGGTATAATGATGTCCTAAAAAAAACACGAGTCAGAAAATGTCCCTCCTCTGAGTATCTCTCTGGCTCTGATGCCCCGTTGCGTTCACCATGACGCCACTCTGTGTAAACAAATGAAGCAGATGTGTCCCAAATGACGCTCAGAGACAGTGGAGTGGGACAGCTGGCCCTCAATTTAACACACAAGGTGTTAGGACAGGACCCAGCAGAGAGGGAATAGCTTACATGCTCAATTCCTTCTCCCTCAGGGTTTTCCGTCTGCTAATGGTGTCTTTCCTCTTGGAGCGGGCTGAGTTAAACTCTTAATCCCTCTGAACTCTCAGTGGCAATGGGATTAACCTCACTGCCAGTTCTGGGACTGAACAGAGAAGAAATCCTATTTTTCTGCTCCACTATTGTGTCTGGTTTTCTTTTAAAGGCTGTAAGTAGCCTGTTGTAGTCTGATCTTTAATAAAGGTGCTATTTTGGACTAAGGGCAAGCATATTTTATTTTAAATCATATTTTACTCAAGGCCTTATTGACCTCAAAACCAGCTTTGTTTGCCACCAGGAAAGTTTGTCCCAGACCATTGGGATAGGCTCCAGGCTCCACATGACCCTGTGTAGGATGATATTATATATAGAAAGAAAGAGAGAGAGAGAGAGAGAGAGCAGAAAAATGTCATGTTGGCAGTGTGTGAAGAGTGCATTCATTTCTGACCTTTAAAATAGCAGCGACTGAGAGCAAACAGGCGAAAACTGGCATCCAGACAACAAGACGGCAACATTATCTATCACAGGCTTCGTGCACATAGTTTGATTTAGTCTCTCTCTCTTTTTTCCTCTCTCTATACACACATACAGGGGTTGGACAAAACACTCATTGTTATAGGAGTTAATATTATTTGCGTAGGGTTAGGGTTAGGCTATTAATTTAAAAACTAGATTTGTAAAGTTTGTCGCGACAAACTTTGATGTCGGCTTTGACGATGCAAGTATTCGCAAAGGCCGGTGCTTTTTGGAGGCGAGTGGACATAAGGGTCAGTGTTACTTTTGAAAGCAAATAGACAGAAAGCTAGGGTGCCAAAACATTTGGAGGTAAGTGGAGATGAGCATGTGATGTCATCCGAATACTCTTGAGGAAGTTCTCCTCATTGTGCTGAGTGTTTTGATATGTCACAAGTCCATGTTGTGCTCATTTTTAATTTTCACGTCACGTCACGTGACATCACGTGACATCACGTGACATCATCAGAATACCCGTGAGGAAGTTCCCCTCATTGTTCTGAGTGTTTTCATATGTCACATGTCCATGTTGTAAAAAGTTTTTTGATTTTGCATATTTTGGGGGCGGGGCTGCGGGACAACCGAAATGCCAGTCGGTGCACGAGTTATAAACCTGCAAAGTTTATAATGGGAGTCTATGGGAAAAAAGGCCACTTTGAGACTCGGTACCGGAAGTACCGGTACTCAGATCGCTTAGAAAAGTAATAGCAACAAACTTCAGACTAGAGTCTATAACATACTGTATGGTTCATGTTGCTCGAAAGCCCTAGGAGGAGTTACTCTTTATAAATTTTTGTCTAAGCTTAAATAGGAAAACAGAATGTTGGCTTCTACAAAGCGACATAATAAATGTTGTGATTCTTATTTATTCCATTTTCATTGCTATATATTGTTTAGGTTGGATGCCAGTTTAATACAAGTCGTGCTCAGTAGTTGCCAGTTTAAGACACGGTGTTGAAACGGGTGAATTGTCAGACTTCCAATGGGGGCAGGTCATGGCAGCCTGTTTAGCAGGAGCATCTGTGATCTTTACAGCTCAAATCTGTGGTGTTTCAAAAGCAACAGTCTCCACGAGTACGACTGCGTATTCAATTCATGGAGGACTTCATCGGCGAAGAGGATGAAAATCAAAACTTATTTAAACGGACCATCGAACGCTCTGAGGATTGTGTCCAAACAACACAAAAGTACTGCAGCAAAAGTGACAGCTGGATTAAAGGTCTGACTTAAACACCCTGTTTCCACACAAAAAAAAAAACCGTCCACAGAGAACTTTACAAAGCCAACATCCATGGAAGAACTGCAATTGCTAAACCATTAATCACAGACTGGGGGGCACGGTGGCTTAGTGGTTAGAACGTTCGCCTCACACCTCCAGGGTTGTGGGTTCGATTCCCGCCTCCACCTTGTGTGTGTGGAGTTTGCATGTTCTCCCCGTGCCTCGGGGGTTTCCTCCGGGTACTCCGGTTTCCTCCCCCGGTCCAAAGACATGCGTGGTAGGTTGATTGGCATCTCTGGGAAATTGTCCATAGTGTGTGATTGAGTGTGTGTGTGCCCTGTGATGGGTTGGCACTCCGTCCAGGGTGTATCCTGCCTTGATGCCTGTGACCCGAGGTAGTTCGGATAAGCGGTAGAAAATGAATGAATAATCACAGACACCAGTGCAAACATGCGAAAAAATGGTGTCATGATCAGAAAACCTGGACAGCTGAAGACTGGAAATGAATGACATGGTCTATGAATCATCGTTTACGTTATTTCCAACAGTAGGTCGAGTTTATGTAAGCAGAAACCCCAAGGAAGTGTCAAACATGGGGTTGGATCTATGAATATTTGGGCAAAGCGCATCCAATGCTCCAAATGTTGTTTCCAAATAATGATAATTTTTCAAGATGATAGTGTGCCCGTACACACAGCCAAAACAGTTCAGTCTTGGTTTGAAGAGCACCAGTATGCACTTCAACATCTGCTCTGGCCAGCTCAATCACCTAGCTTAAATATCATCGAACAGATCGGAAAATTTGGAAAAGTGTGAGAAGGTTCCCTGAAGATATTCTGCTAGAAGTATGGTTATAAATCTCTGCTAGAAGATATTCAGAAGTTGTATGAATCTATTTCATAAAGGCTGGAAGCTGTATTAAATGTAAATGGTGATCCAACACCTTATTAATAAAGAGATATTACATATCGTCGCTGTCAGACGGAATCCTCGTATCTCCAAAACCGTTATTTTTCAGGAAATTAAAAAAACGCCGTACCTTATCTGCAGTGCACAGGGTTTAGTCCGCGTTGCAGTGGATTGTCTTGCGCTAAATTCCTGTCCTCAGACGAGCACCAGAACTAGCGGGGGTCAAGATTTTTTTTTCTTTGAGCCCAGTGTTTTGAAGACATTTACCTCAGAAGACGTGTTGATTCGTTGCGACTCTTCTTGAGGAGAAATATGCCGTGAAGCTCTCCCACGGAGTGAGGAAGAGGTGGACAGTTGAAGTGTCCAATGGAGTTATGAGATTTGCGCTCAAGCTATTTTCAAGACTTTAGATTGGTTAATAACTTGTAAAAATAACAGACCCACGTGGGGACTGACCAATAGCATCGATATGTGAAAAAATATGAAATTGACCAAATTTGGACATACGAGGTTTCCGCCCGACAGCGATGATAATTTATCTGTGTTCACATTATTTTGTCCAACCCCTGTGTATACAGTATATGTATGTATGTATGCATAAATACATTTATATTAGTCACATTGAGCAAAAATGTTCAGAATTTGAATGAATGCACTCTTCACACACTGCCAACATGGCATTTTACTGACCTAAAGCTCTGACCTAAAGTACCATTTCTGACGATCCAGTTTATTGAACGTACAACAATCTACATGTCACCTACACTTGCACAAATACAGTAGTAGATAAGAGGAAATTTTGCATTATTAGTTTTTGAACTATTAGCTATCAAGTGTGTAAAACAGAATGGATGGAACTTATATGTGTAGAATAGATAGAATCATTTTTTCTACCTTTACTATGAATCACATCGCAGTTACTCCCTGGACATTACTCCCTGGACGGGAGAGAGCGAGCCCTTCTTTGTCTCTCATCACCTAAGACCTAAGTGTTTTCTGTTGAATGGCAGATATACTGTACGGAAAACGACTGAACCGACAGTTTTGTTTAAAGAACGAGTGACATGTATGCAAGTCCACATAAGAACAAATCAAAAGCAGAGCCTTATTTTTGCGAAACAGCTGTATAGCCTTGAGACTGTCTCATATGACCCGGTCGTTTTTGCTCCGTTCTGAGATCTCTCCCTGTGGCAAACCACGACACTGAATGAATATACTGTAGATCTCTATCGCTGGGAGTGGTGGTGATGGATTGCCTTGTGGGATACTGTATACTCATACAGCTACACACCTGCAGTATATTATTACTGCGCTGCTTCGTTCGAGGACACTTATCACCAAAACACTCATACATTCTATTTTCAGTAGCTAATCTCATTGTTCCAAAGTTTTTGTTATGAAAATGAGGGCTATCCTACGACTACGACTTAAGCACGGCCGTGTATCGTGGAGCATTTGAAGTATCTCAGGGATCGGAGTAATTTCACTAGGATTGTATTTCTTGCTTGTAAATAGTTTTGGGCCATTGTGTTTTCAAAAACATTTCATAATAGTGTAGCGTTTCTTAGCGTAATGGAAGAACTATTGACATGAGATGTTTTTGCGATTGTGCTGTTGCTGTATTTCTCGAGGATTAGTGAGTTTATTGGCTTAGGTAAGTGGATTCTGGTATGTCCTGTAAACTGAAAACAGGTGTCTCTGTCTCTGAGAGTTGTCTCTGAGAGCCGTTGTGCTGTAACGATTCCTCTGAGTTCGAACAGGAACGTTTCCCTAGTGGGAATTCTATCACGTGGGTTATATTTTAGGTTTAAAATATGTTACGTATCTTTTTCCTTCTAGTCTTCGATGCTGAAAATGGTTTCCGTATAAACGGTATTCGTCAGAGGAGGAGTACGGATTTATTGGAACTTTATCATGAATCATATTTTAACATTTTATAACATTCTAATTTGTGTACATTTTAACTGTAACCAGAAAAAGTGAGGGCATGTGACGGTCCAGGGGTTAAGGCACTGGGTGCCTGATCAGAAGGTCGGGGTTCGAGCCCACAAGCTGCTGAGACGTAAACGTTGGGTCCTTGAGCAAGGTCTTTAACCTCACCTGCTCCAGGGGCGCCTATGGCTTGTACCCTGCGCTCTGACCCCATAACCTTGAAGTCGTGGCCTAATGGTTAGAGAGTTTGACTAACCCTAAGGTTGTGGGTTCGAGTCTCGGGCCAGCAATACCACGACTGAGGTGCTCTTGAGCAAGTCGAACAACTGCTCCACAGGCGCATAAATGCCATAAATGGCTGCCCACTGCCCCGGGTGTGTGTTCACGGTGTGTGTGTGTGTGTGTTCACTGCTCTGTGTGTGCACTTTGGATGGGTTAAATGGAGAGAACGAATTCTGAGTATACGTCACCATACATAGCCGTACGTCACGTCACTAACAAAGTTTCACAGAAGACAAGCTCTGTAATCATTCCGACATATAACAATACGTTGCAAAGTAAATCGACAAAATATGTTTTCTCTTTCCGTGACGGCAAAAAAAAAAGTCCTCTGACAAGTTAATAATTAAGTCGATAAGTTATTATAGCTGATATACGGTACATCTGAACAGAAGTCCTCATCTGGCTTCCTTTCCAGAGGTATTGAGGTATTGTCGAACAACTTTAAGAGGTCAGTGAACTAAATCTCTAGAATTATTGCACTGCTGGCGATTATGACTTGGTCTCCTGTTTGGTTCTTCTTGTCTGAGAGCTTTCAGCCTGCTCCCTGGTCCACAGAGAGTATCTGACTTACAGGATACAGAGAGGGTGTGTCTAAGTGATAGGGTTTAGAGCTCTGGGTGGCACTCTATAAAGCAAAGCATCAGATTTTATCTCGTTACGCTATTTTCTGACCTCTCCCAGGCACATTCCTCTACATCAAGTGTGCTCCAGGGTCAGACTGCAGTTTGTTCTCTGATGATTCAGTGCCCACGGTACAGGAATAGCATCTCATTAAGGCGTTGAATTGAGCACTGACACATTATCTTTTACTGACATAAACAAAATGTTACTGATTGAACCAGGGCAGATATTTTTTTAATCTAGTACTTCTTTGGTGTGTGTGTGTGTGTGTGTGTGTGTGTGTGTGAGATAATATGCTTGTAGCTGTAGAAAAACCCCTCACAGATTTCTTCTAACTACTTTATCTGAATAAATCCCAGTTCTAATCAGCCAGCAACACATCAAATTAGTGTCTGAGGAGTAAAAGTTAGAGTTCACCATTCTCTAACATTCGCTAAAGAAGCCCGGGTCATTTAGTCCGAGCTGGTTTGAGTTACACGCACAGCCTTTGAGGTTAGGGGAGGGTCCTGGTAACTGAAAATAGGGACACATGGATAATCATAGATAAGAACTTTGTAGATAGTGAGGTAATGTTTACATCTGACAGGGGTGAGGGTCAGGTGAAGTCAGCATTATGCACTTACGTCCAGTCCCTCGTAACGTGTGGTGTTTAGGTGTGCATTATGTCATTAGCATTGTAAAATAGATGCTTGCTCTAGTATTACTCACTCACTCACTCCTTTTCTACCGCTTATCCGAACTACCTCGGGTCACAGGGAGCCTGTGCCTATCTCAGGCGTCATCGGGCATCAAGGTAATTGCTTCAAATTAAAAGAAATATCTGCCAATGCTCTTTCAAGCTTACGTCAAGTTTGTTAGTAAATTAGTAAAATTACGGTTTATTCATTCATTCATTCATTTTCTACCGCTTATCCGAACTACCTCGGGTCACGGAATTACGGTTTAATAATCGTATATTTCTTTGTTGTAATTTTACAATAGGACAAACTTTTATTTTAAACATATATTCTAACTATTTTTTAACTTGCTGTGATTTTTTTGCAGTGAAGATTTAATAGACATCTCGGACATTTTATTAGACATCTTGTAGTTGAAATACGAAGGGTTTTATATGTAACGTAGGACTTCACACAACACGTATGTCTCCATTTCATCGACACAGACGACTAACCCTGAATTTGAGATATTCTTATGGAGTATAATGTTTAAAACTCCTCAAAGCTTTGTTTATGTGTCCTAGAGAAAAGGAATTATAAGACCAGTTTGTGAGCTTATGACACGTTCGTATCAACGTAGTCACTTAGTAATTCATCGTAGTTACCGAGTTCCTGCGTTTTATCATGACACACGAGCTCTTATTGCTTTGTAGCTAGAAAGGATAAAGAACCATTCAAAGGGAAACAGACTTCAAATCATTTCCTTCACGGAGTTCATTCGAGATTAATAAGATCATTGTACTGTACGGATTGTAGGATTAGGAACGAGTACATCAGAGGGACAGATCATGTTGGACGTTTGGGGGACAAAGTTAGGGAGGCAAGATTAAGATGGTTTGGACATGTTCAGAGGAGGGAGAGTGAGTATATTGGTAGGAGAATGTTGGACATGGAGCTGTCAGGCAGGAGGCAAAGAGGAAGGCCAAAGAGGAGGTATATGGATGTAATTAATGAGGATATGAAGCTAGTGGGTGCAAGTGTTGAGGATGGAGAAGATAGGGATAGGTGGAGAGAGATGATTCGCTGTGGTGACCCCTGAAGGGAAAAGCCGAAAGAAGAAGAAGAAGAAGATTGTACTATACGGATTGTAATAACAGAGACCGAGCAAGGACGTTCGTGTAATTGTATTCTTCCGTTCCAGCCTTCTTATTCTCTGTTATACTGTATACAGGATTATTTTTCCAGTTTTTAGCCCTTAATTATATATTTAAATATTGAACAAAATAATGAGCAAAATCAAGCCGAGTCTGATATAAAATCAGCTGCACTGTGTATTTCTTTCCAGGCTGTTGGCCTACGACTAATTTCCTTTCCTTTCCCATACTGCATTCTTTATGTTTTTGATTGCTTTAAGATGCTGAACCGTTCTCAACAAGTGAGAAGTCTTTTCTCTGTGGTTTCAGTGAAATGTGCATAATTTGTTTATCCTTCAGAGTGTGTGTGTGTGTGTGTGTGTGTGTGTGTGTCTGTTTTTGTTCAGGGTGCTGGCGTGTTAGGTCAGAACAGCGTTGGAAAGCTCGTATTTGGCCGAGTTAAGATCTTCCTGCTGCTTGGTTCTGTACATCAAGCGTTCATATTAATTCTTTTCCTGACCTCCATTGAAAGTGTGCAAAGAACAGATGCAGAACCTTTTTTAAGGAAATCATTGGCATTGTGCTTTAATTCTCTGGTTATTTTCATCATTAAAATAAATGTGAGGTAAACAAACTACTGACTATTGCCAGTGTATCCTGTTGTAATGAACTTTGGAATACAGGGTTTCCCAAATGTACACTTTTATTTAAACAAAACACCCTCTACGTAATTGACGTTTCATTGTAAACACACACAGTCATCTCTCCCTTCTAATGATGAGCTCATACTGTATTAACACATAATATACAGCTGACTGATCCAGCCAGGAGAACGATTACAGTACATTGATATATGATATGAAAATGATATAAAAGTAAAATGTTTGGAAGACATCACATAAAATTATTTAATTTACTGTTTAATTTAGAAACTTGGGGGGGCACGGTGGCTTAGTGGTTAGCACGTTCGCCTCACACCTCCAGGGTTGGGGGTTCGATTCCCGCCTCCACCTTGTGTGTGTGGAGTTTGCATGTTCTCCCCGTGCCTCGGGGGTTTCCTCCGGGTACTCCGGTTTCCTCCCCCGGTCCAAAGACATGCATGGTAGGTTGATTGGCATCTCTGGTAAATTGTCTGTAGTGTGTGAGTGAATGAGAGTGTGTGTGTGTGTGTGTGTGCCTTGTGATGGGTTGGCACTCCGTCCAGGGTGTATCCTGCCTTGATGCCCGATGACGCCTGAGATAGGCACAGGCTCCCCGTGACCCGAGGTAGTTCGGATAAGCGGTAGAAGATGAATGAGAGTGAGAATTTAGAAACTTTTTCCCGACATCCTGTATATTTGAACAGCACAGAAATGAACCAAACCAAACCACAGAACCAATTCAATTCAATTCAATTCAAGTTTATTTCTATAGCGCTTTTTACAAGTGACGTCGTCTCAAAGCAGCTTTACAGAACATAAACATAGAACAAAAGGTTATTATAAAGAATAATATAAAAATTAATATGATACAAAATTCAGGATTAATATTAGATATATTTAGTTCACAATGTGTTTGTATTTATCCCCAATGAGCAAGTCTGAGGTGACTCAGGTGACTGTGGGGAGGAAAAACTCCCTTAGATGGTAAAGGAAGGAACCTTGAGAGGAACCAGACTCAAAGTGGAACCTCATCCTCATCTGGGTGACACTGGGGGTGTGATTATAAATATACAGTCAGATAAATGTTGTGTAGATGTAAAAGATCACATGGAGTTCACATCTTCTCTTTAGTATCACAGAGTCCAACTGGAGCTGGTAGATCTGTAGATGTCTCAGGATTCTGACAACAACTACCAAAAATTCAACTAATTCAATATTTTTTTTAGTCTTTTATTTTATTGTTGCATTTTATTTTAGACAATAAATCAATAATACACAATTGGGTATGATGTTATAGTACAATATATATAAATACATTTACCAGTACTTTTTTTTTTTACAACCTCTTCTACAACAGCAGCTTTAATAAAACTAACAATGTTTTATTTATTAACCAATGACACATCCTACCTTTTCTTATTTATCTCATGTTTATGTTTATCTCATAGTCGTGTTTAACGTTGTGAATTATTAAGCTTGACAAGTTTGGATCTGTTACCAATTATGATAACATACCAGCCATAAATTGTATTCCCTCACCTGCATCTTTCTTTCTCTCAGCTGAAGACAAATAATTTATAGCATGTCATGTCATTTATAAAACTGCAAAGCTTTCCACCCTAAAGAGTTTTCTATGAAAGTTACAGCCAAGTTCACCGTGATGTTCTTCCAACTGTCTTGAAGAATGTTCCATAAATACTCAGCAATTTTTGGCTGCTTTTCTAAGAACTACTTTTTGGAAAAATATACAGAAAATACACACACACAATGTTGTTTATATTGCCTTTCAAAACTCGCCTTTCAGAACAAAATCGTTTTCAGATTTAACGCCTCTTTAACTGATGCACACTATCTCCATATGAATAGTCAGTGCTTCCACATGTTCCTGAGAAAGTCTTGTGTCTCTTGCAGGACTTTCCAGAGAATTTTAGAGCTGAATAAACACTACTGCGAAACCTTTTGATCCAAGCATCGCAGCTCGATTGGTTTAAAGTCGGGTGACTTGTTCAAGCTGTTGAGTCCTGCCTCATTTCATTCCTGTCCAATTATAATCCTGAGTAACTTCGAGGTGTTTGTTATCAAGGTGTGAAAATGTTCAAATGTTGCTTTGAAGAGTTCAAAAAGATATCAAGATGTCTATAACATTTTGTAGGACGCATAAACTATTCTTATGTACTGTAGATATTTAACCGTCTAAATGTACAGCATGTAATTCCATCACATTACTTACTCTCTCACTCAACCTACCTCGGGTCACGGGGAGCCTGTGCCTATCTCAGGCGTCATCGGGCATCAAGGCAGGATACACCCTGGACGGAGTGCCAACCCATCACAGGGCACACACACACACACACTCTCATTCACTCACGCAATCATACACTACGGACAATTTTCCAGAGATGCCAATCAACCTACCATGCATGTCTTTGGACCGGGGGAGGAAACCGGAGTACCCGGAGGAAACCCCCGAGGCACGGGGAGAACATGCAAACTCCACACACACAAGGTGGAGGCGGGAATCGAACCCTCAACCCTGTAGGTGTGAGGCGAACGTGCTAACCACTAAGCCACCGTGCCCCCACCCCATCAGTGAGTATGCTTTCATAAAATATGTTACTCTGAAATTGTGTGTAAAGGTGAATGAGTAAAGGTGAAGTCCATCACTTCCATTTTCTTGCTGGATATAAGGTTGTAAACCCTTCTCGCTTACAGACCTAGCAGTATTTATAAGCAGCCCTGGGTAGCTGCAGCCCATCTACTTGGACCAGTTTCACGTATTGGCATGTGACTATTTTTTCCTGATTGCACACTTAAATGTTTCAGTCCAGGTAGTTGTAAAAGTATTTTATGGGTTTTCCCCCTGCACTCCACAGTCATTAGCTTGGAAATGATGGAAAATGTGTTCTCCAGTAAAAATCTAGGGATTTGAGTAGAAATTAAACATTTTCACATGGCTTGCAACAGGCTGATAACGGGATGGTGGAAAACATTACCTACCCGCTTGAAGCTGTAACATGGAAAGGTTCATTGTTCGTGACATAAATTCTCGTATGTAAGGGAAAGTGTTAAAATAAACAATTCATTATTTTTACCTGTTTTGCAGGTGTTTTATTTGCGCAGTCATTTCGACTCAGGATTGGACAGAAATGGTAAACTACTAGCTACCCACTGAAAGATGAAGAACATTTTTTCCCTCAATGAAATACTACATAGTCCCTTGGTGACTGTAGACAAGATGAACGGCCCAACAAATGAAACGGTCTTTTTTTATACTCCTTTGTTCTCTGCTCTGTAGTGTTTCTTGGCCAAACACTGTAACAAGGTCAAGGATAGATGCTTCATGTCCTCTGTGCGTTTACAACAATATCCCTAAACAATAAGTTGGTTGTAATAGTGCATCATTGTACCGTTCTCACATTTGAGTATTTAAGGATTATACCCATGTTGTAAATCCTGTGTATAACAGATATACGGTAAAACACACAGCGAGGATTTTATAACGATCCCATTGTGAGATATAGGTTCCAGCCTAAAAGACTGCACTGCACTCTCGTGACAATGAACCTTTACAATGAAATTTGCTACAAAGGCTACAACAATTTAAGGAATGAGAGAAACTGTTTTCCACATGTTTGCACGCTTTATGTTTGCACGCTCACCGTTCTTTGTTTTTGAGGGTGGTTGATTGTATCTCACTTGGCCCATGTGAAATACTATTCTGAAGCTGTAGCAGTGGGGTTAGCGCGTTCTAATTTTTTATTTATTATAATTATAATGTTTTAATTATTATTATTATTATTTTTTTATTTTTTTTTACAGTTTTTGATCTGGGGGTCACGGTGGCTTAGTGGTTAGCACGTTCGCCTCAAACCTCCAGGGTTGGGGGTTTGATTCCCGCCTCCGCCTTGTGTGTGTGGAGTTTGCATGTTCTCCCCGTGCCTCAGGGGTTTTCTCCGGGTACTCCGGTTTCCTCCCCGGTCCAAAGACATGCATGGTAGGTTGATTGGCATCTCTGGAAAATTGTCTGTAGTGTGTGATTGCGTGAGTGAATGAGAGTGTGTGTGTGTGCCCTGCAATGAGTTGGCACTCCGTCCAGGGTGTATCCTGCCTTGATGCCCGATGACGCCTGAGATAGGCACAGGCTCCCCGTGACCCGAGGTAGTTCGGATAAGCGGTAGAAGATGAGTGAGTGAGTGAGTGAAGCTGTAGCATGCCATTTAGAAGGATGCTTTTGGATCTGAAACTACTTTCCAAAGTATTGGAAGTATCATTGGTGAAGTATCTAATATTGTATGAGGTTCGGTACTGGGCATCTTTGCCATGTGAAAGATCAAAGGGTTGTTCTGTTTTAGGGAATTATAAGGATTGATTTTAAGCAGATTCTCCAGATTTCAGGTTAGTAAAGATAAGGAACATTACCTCGATGTTCACTTAGTTCACATGCCTGTAAAAGGGCGAGAGGGTTGAACTTTATTTTTCCTGACAGAGCTCTTGATGGAAGAAGCAGACCCAAAGAAACATAACTTTAAACAAGTCATCGACGCAAACCGGACGAACCAAATACCCGTCTTATAAACCTAAGAAATTTCTCATTATAGGACTGAATAAAGTCAACTAGTTTTAAACATTTATAAAAGTTTGGAACAACTGTATAAAGCTAATTCATCCTTAAGCCTTAACAAGTCTAAACTCAACCAAAAAAGGTAGAATGGGTGTAAGGAAAAGATGCATTTTAAACAAAGCTGAGCCGTATTACGTCAGACACGGAAAGAGGTTAAGACGGAGCGAGCAACACACGACACTCGAGCGCTCAGTAAAATGTACAGGATTTACTGAGTTTCATCGCAGATACAAGCACTAGAACACGCAGTATATTATTATATACAAAATGTTATACTGTATATTCTATAATATTCTCTCACGTGATGGAAAATGATGTACGCTGTAAGCCGAGAGGAATTCATAAGTAAACATCACGCACGATTTGTATTTTAGTTTCGTAGAATCTTAGGGGCTTTTTACACCTGGTCACTTCATGCGTTTTCTGTGATCCGATAGCTATCCAATGGTAAAAAGACCAGGTCTAAATGCCCGCCGAAACGTTTTCGAGACGGATATAAATCCGATCGCTCAAACCACTTCAGGAGGTGGTCTGGGATGCATTTCAGAAGAAACTGGACAGGTGTAAATGAATGTGGTTGTTCAAGCCACATACGTCAGCGCTATACTCCTCCCAAACGGAAGAACGTCACTCTCAGGTGACTCACGAGTCGTGCATCACACCAGAAACAAATATGTTATACCCACCAGCGCTGGGTCCGATCTTTCACCCAGGTGTCTCGTTTGGTCTTAAAATGCGCTGCTGCCGCCAGCAAAATTGCAGCAAACAGTAAATGCTGTTTTTTGTAGCAGCCACATACACCAAAGCGTGTTCCATTTCAATTACCCTGGAAATGAGGTCAAATATATTTGCATATTGGGCGGGAGTAGAAAGATCAGATCGATATCCGATTCGCTGAGACGCATTTATGTGGCCTAATGTAAATGGAACAGTTTTAACAAATCAGATAGTGATCGGATCAGAGACAATACACGAAGTGACCGGGTGTAAAATGGCCCTTAGAAACCTACAGTTTAAAAAAGTCTATATGCATAATTAATGAATATTCATATTTGTTATTAAATAAGCATTTATACTTATTGTTGGCTTTGCAGATTAATAAAGGGTTTCTGTTAGTAGGTAGTCAAGCCTTCGCCCTTTTGTTACTCGACACTTAAGAGAAGAAAGAAAAAAAAATCAGGTGGCTTCATGAGATCCAGACAAAACGGTTCATCGCCCTCTTGTTCAAGCATTATTTCATAAGTGCCTGATTGAATGTAAGATTTGTCCAGGATCCGTCTGACTTCAAAGCAAGCAGAGACAGCAGATAACTGGCCTTAAAACGAAACTGCAGGGACAAAGTGTCCTCATAAACAGAAACATGATACTGTACCAGATAGCCGGAGAAGCAGACAAGATCAAACTGCTAAGTTTACAGTTAAATACAAAACAGATCTACAAAAAGAAAATGTTTAGTAAAAGATTAGATCAGATTAACGCCATACATTCCCAAACTTACATTCCTCAAACTTGTACCTGCATGTCGTTGTTTATGCAGAATAATTTATAGAAATATACTGTACATTACAGCATCGATAACAGAATAAATAAGACGTGGGTTGTGTAGGAGTTTGTTTAACATGACTGGGAGATTTAACATGACCTTCGAGAGAAAAACCATCTGTCCGGGCCTGATCATTTCCCAAAAAAAGTAAAGGCAGGCCCCAAATAGTTTTCTTCCTTTTATACCGCATCACCTTGCCACTGATTCTTTTTTTTTTTATTAATGGACAAATTTATTCACTTTTATCCACATAATGCTGTTGAATACATGCAAGACGAGTTAGTTCCCTTTATCACTTATTTTAAAGGTGCGGTGCACGTTGTTTGAGAAATGCTTAAGAAAACCGACTCGGGCCGACAAACAAAACAAACTTGTAGCCAATGAGCAGAAAGGGGCGTGTCTTGTCAATATGCGGCGGAGAGAGCATTCAGTGCGCGTGTGTGACATTAGCAGAAAGCGGTTTTAACATTGACATGGAGGATAAAAACAAAGAAAGAAAGAGAAGAAAGGCTTACGATAAGGTAAGAAGTAGGACGTGTTAATATAGGATCAGCTTTCCAGCGCTGGAGAGAACTGAACGTCTTCCGCGTGAAACGGAGCTAAACCTTTCACGGTACAACACACTACTACAAAAACACATTTGTATTACCATAGTATTACTCATTGTGTTCATTTATTGGTTACATAGGTATTTGTGGGGCAGAGCTATTAAAACAGGGGTGGGACCCATTCGGGTTAGGGGCGTGTCTGTTTTGGTGATTTCAGATGTCAACATTGGCTTTCAAACATCGTGCACCGCACCTTTAAAGTGTCTAAAAACCAGTCGTTTATTTACCAGCCTCGCTTTTTTCTCTCACCTAAACTTAATATAAAACTTAACTGTCTTAAAGACTCTCCTATGTCAGTAACCTAAGACTGTTTAAAGGTCCTGACCCTGCAGTCACCTTCTTTTAATGTTCAATAAATGTTTAATTATGAAAAACTTTACCATATCCATGATTTTATATATTTCTTTGTTAAATGTTTTTATTCATTGTTATTAGTTTTTATTGTATGAATGAAATAAAATTGTGGCATAGAAGCTTTTATTATCACCACATATACATTACAGCATGGTGGAAGTCTTTTCTTTACATATCTCTACTGAGCAGAATGGGGTCGGAGCGCAGGGGCAGCTATGATACAGCACAGAGGGTTAAGGGCCTTACTCAAGGGCCCACCAGAGACTTAAACACTTGATCTACCACAGACCACAATTGTGTATTGTGTATTGTGTATTGTGTAGTGAGTCCTCCATACAAGTTGTTAGTATAGAAACAAAAATGTATTAGACTAAGGGCAGTAAAATAAACCTGTGATTTTAATGACAGTCTACAGTCAACGAATATTAATCAACACCTTCTGACCAATCAGAATTAAGAATGTAACGATGCTGCAGTAGAAAATGTTAAAATCCACTAAACATGTACCGTTCGCTCAACACGTTATAGTACAAGTTCACCAGCCGATGTGTGTATAGACGAGGTGTGTATAGGTGTATATTCAGGAAACCGGGGTGAAAAGAGCAGTGTGAAAAACAAGTGGAAAATTGGACTGTTATTTCCTGTAGTTGGTGTGCGTTTTGGAGTCAGGCTGTGAACTGCTGGAAGGTTGTGTGACGAAACGCCTACAGAGATCCATAAAATGTGTTGAAGCTAAAGCCCACCTACCAGTAAGACCACACACACACACGCACACACACACACACACACACACTCAGACTCACATACACACACACGCACACACACACGCACACACACACACTCATATACACATGCACACACACACACACACACATACACTCACACACAGACTCATATACACACGCACACACACACACCCATATACACATGCACACACACACAGCCATATACACACGCACACACACACACCCATATACACACACGCACACACACACTCATATACAAACGCACACACACACCCATATACACACGCACACACACACACCCATATACACACGCACACACACACACCCATATACACATGCACACACACACACACACACACTCATATACACACACACACGCACACACACAAACACACTCATATACACATGCACACACACACACACTCATATACACACACGCACACACACACACTCACACACAGACTCATATACACACACACACGCACACACACACACACACACACATACACACACACACACACACTCATATACACATGCACACACACACGCACACCCATATACACATGCACACACACACACACATTTACATTTACATTTACATTTACAGCATTTGGCAGACGCACTTATCCAGAGCGACGTACATAAGTGCTTAAATCTCTAACATTGAATACATTAATGCTGGATCACTAAGTTACATACTTAAGATACCATGAGTTTAAAACATTTGTTCAAAGTTACAATGAAAGTGTCAAAGGTGTTTTTTTTTTTTGTTTTTTTTTTTTTAAAGTGCAAAAGATAATGAAAAAGTGCTAGTTGAAGTGTTTCCTGAATAAGTAGGTCTTCAACCGCCCACACACACACACACACACACACACACACACACACACACTCATATACACACACACGCACACAC
Source organism: Tachysurus vachellii (assembly GCF_030014155.1). Classification (NCBI taxonomy): domain Eukaryota; kingdom Metazoa; phylum Chordata; class Actinopteri; order Siluriformes; family Bagridae; genus Tachysurus; species Tachysurus vachellii. The sequence continues at coordinate 23,284,285 of NC_083473.1, forward strand.
ACAAACACACTCATATACACACACGCACACACACACATATACACACACAACGCACACACAAACACACATATACACATGCACACACACACACACACTCATATACACATGCACACGCACACACACTCATGTACACATGCGCACACACACACACACACTCATACAGTATACACACACACACTCATATACACACGCACACACACGCACACACTCATATACACACGCACACACACACACTCATATACTGTACACACACACACACCCATATACACATGCACACACACACACCCATATAAACATGCACACACACACACACACACTCATATACACACACACACACACACTATTCCAAAATGAGCATTTCATGATTTTTAGACTCATAAACACATTTTATTCTCCCACTACAGGGAAGGACAACATTTAATTTCCAATAGAAAATTGCAAAAGGATTTAATTTATAAAATATAGTTTATGCAATGGAATTACACAGAGAACCAGGAAATCCATTGTCATTTGAGACAACTGATAAAGTTACCTTGATGAAGGCTCTGGGAATTCAAAGACATTTGGAATAAACCTAATTAGATAAAGATTAGATTATGGTCACTTGGCTTGGCTTTGTATAATCATTTGTTAAAGGAAATTCCCTATTTTTTTATTGCTATAATTAGTTTTACACATTGTGCACATTGTGTTTCAGGGGTTTGATGCATTGCGGATGATGTGAGGGTGAGCAGAGATTTCTGCTCTCTTTTCTAATTCCAAGATTTCAGGTTGTGAGAGTGTTCAGAAAGCATAAATACAAGGCCATTAGGACGTATAAATATTTTACAAGTCTGAGTAGTAAGTGTAAATGGTACTTTTAATGCTGTTAGCTGTTGCATTGTGTGTGATCCAGATTGTATCTCAGGAACAATGTGTGCAAATCAGGAATACACCCTGGATAAGACAGAAGTCCATCACGAGGCGACATGCATATCTTCATGTCAATCTACTGTACATACTGGAAGGAAACCAGAGAACCCAGAGGAAACACACATGGTTATGGTGAGAACATTCAAAACTTCACCCGGATAGTGACCCGAGCTCATGATTGAACAAGCGACCCTCGATCTTAAATGTGGCAAAAGGTTCCCACAATACACCAATTTTATATCTTTTTACATGCATTTCATGATCACAAAATTGGAGCTCTTAGTCTTATTTAGCGGGCAGTTGTGGCTCAACTGGTTAAGGCTCTGGGTTGTTGATCGGAGGATGTGGGAAGGGAAGGATGTATAAGGAAAAGTATAAAAGTGAATGTATATATGAATGATATATGAATATATAGGGCAGTGGTGGCTCAACTGGGGCAGTGGTGGCTCAACTGGGGCAGTGGTGGCTCAACTGGGGCAGCGGTGGCTCAACTGGGGCAGCGGTGGCTCAACTGGGGCAGCGGTGGCTCAACTGGGGCAGCGGTGGCTCAACTGGGGCAGTGGTGGCTCAACTGGGGCAGTGGTGGCTCAACTGGGGCAGTGGTGTCTCAACTGGGGCAGTGGTGGCTCAACTGGGGCAGTGGTGGCTCAACTGGTTAAGGCTCTGGGTTGTTAACTGGAGGATCGGGGTTCAAGGCCCAACACAGCCAAGCTGCCACTGTTGGGCCCTTGAGCAAGGCCCTCAACCCTCCCTGCTCCAGGGGCACTGTATCATAGCTGCCCCTGCACTCTGACCCCAACCTCCTCAGTTGGGGTATGTGAAGAAAAGAATTCCACTGTGCTGTAATGTATATGTGGGGATAATAAAGGCTTCTATGCCCCCATTCTATGTTCTATGTTATTCTTCTCCATTAGTGTGTACAAAAGTAGGACATTTCTCTCTAGCATTCCACAGATACCAGATAATCTGATATTCTGCTTTAATTAAGAACAAGTATTTTATCTCATCTGGCTTATTCCTCTACCAGTGTGGGAACGGTATCAAATAAGGATGCTTGCAAATCATAGGAGTCATCTGCATTTGAAAATTTCACAGTAACTTTGATGCATTTTGCAAAATCATTATCAAACATCCTTATCAAACCCGCATTCTACATTAACTTTGACATGCTGCTTAAAACATTGAGCACTTTCAGGAGTTTAAATGTGTACAGTATTTTCCACACTATTTTCCCCAGACACAGCTGTTCACCGAATGCAAAATACTATTTACGGCCAGCATTTTGTAGAAAAGAAGAGGCCAGTTGATATACTACGTATATGTCAGTAAGCTACAGGAGTGCACACCTGCTATCTGTTCCGCTTCACAGGTGAAGGTCTGACTGTAATAGTACCAACATACTGTAAGCACATGTTAAAACTACAGTGCACTGAGTTTCTGGAACAAAAGCTAATTGTCAGACTAAGACAAGAAACAAGACGGAAACATGTGAGGATGTGAGAATATTTGACCCGAGAACCACATCACTACCATGAAATCAACCACGCTATAAATACCGCCGTAGCCTCAGCCAAACTGAGTCGGGCCGACAAACAAAACTAACGTGTAGCCAATGAGCAGAAAGGGGCGTGTCTTGTCAATATGGGCGGAGAGAGTGTTCAGTGCGCATGTGTGACATTAGCAGAAAGCGGTTTTAACATTGACATGGAGGATAAAAACAAAGAAAGAAAGCGAAGAAAGGCTTACGATAAGGTAAGAAGTAGGACGTGTTAATATAGGATCAGCTTTCCAGCGCTGGAGAGAACTGAACGTCTTCGGCGTGAAACGGAGCTAAACCTTTCACGGTACAACACACAGTACTACAAAAACACATTTGTATTACCATAGTATTACTCATTGTGTTCATTTATTGGTTATGTATGTATGTGTGGGGCGGAGCTATCAAAACAGGGGTGGGACCCATTCAGGTTAGGGGCGTGTCTGTTTTGGTGATTTCAGATGTCAACATTGGCTTTCAAACATCGTGCACCGCACCTTTAAAGTGTCTAAAAAGCAGTCTTTATTTACCAGCCTCGCTTTTTTCTCTCACCTAAGGCGTCTGTAACCTCAGTAATAAATATTCAGCAAAGATAGCAGGTGTTAAACACTACTAAACACCCCATTACTTACACTATAATGCATATTACTGTATACTATACAGTATTCTACGACTACACAGGGTTCTGTTCAAAGGGAACTTGAAGGAGGGATTTGATGTACTGTATATACTAGCGATTGTTTTGAGCACGTGTCATATTGTCTGATTGATACCTGACATTAATTACTCTTTCTAGTAGATATTGAGAGCGTGACTGTGTGGATTTGTGATCATTCAGCTAAAAGCGCATTAGTGAGATCGGACCATGAGGAGGTCTGGAGTGCAGTCAGTGTTCCAGTTCATCCCAAAGGTGTTCAGTGGGGTCGGGGTCAGGACTCTCGAGTTCTTCCACTTTAACGAGGCTTAATGGTGCTCACATTGTGCACAGGAGCAAAGTCATGCTGGAACATGTTCCAGCGAAGGGAAATTGTAACGCTACAGCATGCGGAGATCCTACACGTTCATGTGCCTTCAACTTTGTAGAAGTAGTTTAGAGAAGGCTCGCACATCGGGTGCACTTTTGGCCGTGTATCATGTCTGTGTTCGTGTAGTAGGCTGCACTATATAAGCCTTGGTGTGATATAGTTGTTGATTGACTTTGTATGCTTTAAAACAAGATTCGGGGCAGTGCTTCGGGGCAGTGCTTCGGGGCAGTGCTTCGGGGCAGTGCTTCGGGGCAGTGCTTCGGGGCAGTGCTTCGGGGCAGTGCTTCGGGGCAGTGCTTCGGGGCAGTGCTTCGGGGCAGTTGTGGCTCAACCGGTTAAGGCTCTGGGTTGTTGATCGGAGGATCGGGGTTCAAGGCCCAGCACAGCCAAGCTGCCACTGCTGGGCCCTTGAGCAAGGCCCTCAACCCTCCCTGCTCCAGGGGCACTGTATCGTAGCTGCCCCTGCACTCTGAATTCCACCACTGTGCTGTAATGTATATGTGGCGATAATAAAGGCTTCTATGCCCCCCGTTCTGTTCTTCTTCTATTCTTACTATTTTGGAAATTGCTTGGGATTTTTTTTTTTTTTATCATGAGATTAGTATTTCAGAAAGTTGAGCGAATCCACTGTAATAAGTTGTTGCTTGTTGTGTTAATTAAGTTCTATTTTGTAGGCATAAGGCTTTATCAGAAGCTTGAGACTTACATTCCTCCGTCTTTACACACCCTTCTGAGTTTCACTTTAGTTACTGAATAATTTGTAGTGGTTACTGAATAATATGCTTTAAGATGAATAACCGAATAATAGGCAGAGAAATAAACGTGTTAATATTGAAGTACTATTAATTGAATTCTTGAAATTAATGGAAACTTTAATCCAAGGCATGAAATATACGTATATATAATGACTAACAGCCTTCCTTTGCGCATAGACGAACTGGAGAGATGACATCGTTACAGGAAAAAGCCAGAAATGCCTAAATACAAAGGTGAGGTACAGTATAGTGGTTCACAATGAAGCCCAGAAACTGGGAAAAATCAGAGATTAAAGTCCAGTCATCAGTATGTGTAATGAGTCTGTCTGTGTTTTGCCCTGTTTCTGTCTGCTGGTTTGCCTTGGTGTTAATTGTTTGCCCCGCCCACTTGTTTGTTGCCCTGGACACTAATTGAACTCAAGCTCTCCCTCAGGTGTGTTGATTGTCTCTGCTTGGTGATTGGTTCCTGTTTGTTATATCTACTCTGTTTGTTCAGTTCCCTGGTGTTGGTCGTTGTTGAATGTTTATGTATATGTTCCTGTTTGCTCAGTGTTCTGCCCAGTGTTCTGCCCTGTTTTGCCTGCCGGTCTGTTTGCCTGTTTCTTGTTTTGGATTAATAAAAGTTTGAAATGCATTTGGATCCTCACTCATCTTTGCCTCACCGTGACAGTATGCTTGGTTCTGGTCTTGGTTCTATACATGGTTCTGGTCTGTGGACTACTCTGGATTGCACCTGATTTTACCTCGGGGTCACGGGGAGCCTGTGGGTATCTCATGGGTCACTTTTCATGGTGAACTGTTCACTTGTGTAATGTAATAGATGGTCCAGTGTAGTGGATGGTCCACATTCACTCACTCACTCATCTTCTACCGCTTATCCGAACTACCTCGGGTCACGGGGAGCCTGTGCCTATCTCAGGCGTCATCGGGCATCAAGGCAGGATACACCCTGGACGGAGTGCCAACCCATCACAGGGCACACACACACTCTCATTCACTCACACAATCACACACTACGGACAATTTTTCCAGAGAAGCCAATCAACCTACCATGCATGTCTTTGGACCGGGGGAGGAAACCGGAGTACCTGGAGGAAACCCCCGAGGCACGGGGAGAACATGCAAACTCCACACACACAAGGCGGAGGTGGGAATCGAACCCCCAACCCTGGAGGTGTGAGGCGAACGTGCTAACCACTAAGACACCCTGCTTCATATAAAAAGGCAGTCATAGGATGCGGCATAGAGTCGAGTCACCATTCTCCACCATGCTCTATACAACCAATCCAGGAGTTTCTTTTTTTACGTTGTGTTTCTGTTTCTGAATGCTTGTGATGTGGCTTGTCCACAGGGAGAGTTCCTGAGAGCCACTGACTCTTGTCAAGATGTGATGTATTCAGTATAAATATTTTGTCTAGTTTCACTACACAGTAATGGTAGTTAGAGCTAAATGCAGAAGTAAGCACACCCAGCACTGTTTTACTCCACGGTGTTCCTGCCTGTACAGAACACACACAGCCATTCACACACAATTATTCCTACGTGCCTTACACTTATCCCTACACATAAACGCAGACCTTTCTCTCTATGGTAAGACTTTAACATATAATCTTGACGCCGCTTTCTGTGCACAGCTGTCACATGCTGCTATTTAAATAGTTAACATTCTAGATTCCCAAAAACCCTCAGGGCTAGTGCAAGTAAAAGTGAGTGAATGTGTAGAAACAGGTGTTCTCTCTCTCTCTCTCTCGCTCTCTCTCTGTCCCTTTTTTACTCTCTCTGTCTCTCTCTCTGTGTCCCTTTTTTACTCTCTCTCTCTCTCTTTTTTTACTCTCTCTCTCTTCTCTCTCTGTCTCTCTCTCTCTGTCTCTCTCGCTCTCTCTGTCTCTCTCTCTCTTTTACACTCTCTCTCTTTGTCTCTCTCTCTCTCTGTGTCCCTTTTTTACTCTCTCTCTCTCTTTTTTACTCTCTCTCTCTTTTCTCTCTCTGTTTCTCTCTCTCTCTCTTGCTCTCTCTGTCTCTCTCTCTTTTACTCTCTCTTTGCCTCCCTCTCTCCCCCTCTCTCTCTCTCTCTCTCTCTCTCTCTCTCTCTCTCTCTGTGTCCCTTTTTTACTCTCTCTCTCTCTTTTTTACTCTCTCTTTTCCCTCTCTCTTTTTTACTCTCTCTCTCTCTCTCTCTCTCTCTCTCTCTCTCTCTTTTACTCTCTCTGTCTCTCTCTGTCTCTCTCTCCCTCTCTCTCTGTCTCTCTTTTACTCTCTCTCTCTCTCTCTCTCTCTCTCTCTCTCTCTCTGCCTTTCTCTCTCTCTCTCTCTCTCTCTCTCTGTCTCTCTCTCTCTGTCTCTGTCTCTCTCTCTCTGTGTCTCTCTTTTACTCTCTCTCTCTCTCTCTCTCTCTCTCTCTCTCTCTCTCCCCTTGCCTGTTCTTATTGTAGAACTGACCATATTAAAATACAAACTATGATTCCTTCAGCAATGTGTTTAATGCTCATGAACTGTGAAACAAAGTCAGCGCTGATGTCAGTATTTTTAAGTATTAAATGAAAGGACGAACTTTAGGTTTATGAATGTATTTGTGTAGAGGTCACTCGAGTGGTGTCTCGATCTGATCTGAGCGGAAAAGCAGCAGAATAAGCGATGCCTGTGTGTTAGACTTCAAACAGTAGTACATGAAAGAGCTTGCTTTTCCCTTTGGCCTTATAAGGAGAGATGAATTGTTCACTCTTTTTTCCCAGGAGGACTGAATACAATTGTATTGTAGACCCTTCACTTTCCTAACCACCACTATGTTTGCTCTATAATATGAACATGAACCCTGTGTGAAATATTTCTGAATGCTGTATGACTTTCTCTGATGTTCACTAGCTGGTCAGTGATATGTTCCCACTGACTGTGTGCTCCACCTTCACTAAAGGGTCATTTACATTTACAGCATTTGGCAGACGGCCTTTATCCAGAGCGACTTACATTATCTAATTTTTTTATACAGCTGAGCAATTGAGGGTTAAAGGGCCTTGCTCAGGGGCCCAACAGTGGCAGCTTGGTGGACTTGGGATCGAACTCACAACCTTCCTTATGGTAGCCCAACACCTTAACCTCTAGGCTACCACATGCCCAAGATAATATTTCAACAAATTACATGATGATGTGTCTGCAAATCATTTTCTCTGAAATCAGTTGCAGGGGGTCACAGTGGCTTAGTGGTTAGCACGTTCGCCTCACACCTCCAGGGTTGGGGTTCGATTCCCACCTCCCCGGTCCAAAGACATGCATGGTAGGTTGATTGGCATCTCTGGAAAATTGTCCGTAGTGTGTGATTGCGTGAGTGAATGAGAGTGTATGTGTGCCCTGTGATGGGTTGGCACTCCGTCCAGGGTGTATCCTGCCTTGATGCCCGATGGCGCCTGAGATAGGCATAGGCTCCCCGTGACCCGAGGTAGTTCAGATAAGTGGTAGAAGATGAGTGAGTGAGTGAGTGTAAGGACTCTGCCCAGACTCTGGCCACGTGCATCTGTTTATGTTTCTCGTCACGTGTCTGCCCCGCCTTCGTCTGCTTCTCCCTGTCATCACACCTGATCCTTATTGTGTCATTGTCTTCTTGTATTTAACTGTGCTGCGTTGCTTCGTGCGGCGCGGCATCTACTGTGATTTGTCCTGTCTAGTCTGCGTCCTGTTTCATGTTTTCAGTTATTAAACCCTATTTTGATTTATGCTATCCTGCGTTTGGGTCCGCTCTGTTTCCCGACGTTACAGAAGATGCCGCCGCATGAGGACCCAGCGGGATAGCAGCTACTTGGACCGGCTGACTGGGAGTACTTTTTTCGTGTTTGTGTTTTTTTTTTTTCCCACTCTGGACTTGGCGCGTTTGGCGACGTGGGTCCGCATTTTTTCGGTGAGGGGCGCCGCCTCGCTTTTGGTTTTTTCGCGGGGGGCGCCGCCTCACTTCCTGGTTGCGGGCCATGTCGCCAGCCCAAGGTTTGTTCTGTTTTTTCAGTGTCCTGTGACATCGCCCCACACTTTTTGGTGGGGGGCGTCGCTTCACTTTTGGTTTCCGTGGAGGACGTCGCCCCACTTCCTGTCCGCGGGGGTGTCGCAGGCCTGTGTTTTTTTCCTGTTTTTGGACTTCCCTGTTTTGTGGAGGATTTTTTTTTTTTTTTCCCTCCCGCCCTCCCTTTCCTGGACTTTGGGGTTGGATCTGGCCGGGGTGCGCCTGGGGTTGTGCTCGGCCCTTCAGCTCGGCTGTGGACGTCGCTCGGCCCTTCAGCTCGGCTGTGGACGTCGCTCGGCCCTTCAGCTCGGCTGTGGACGTCGCTCGGCCCTTCAGCTCGGCTGTGGACGTCGCTCGGCCCTCTCTGGCTGCGCCGCCGTGTGCCTTGCTCCCCCCACCTGCCTCGCCGTGTGCCTTGCTCCCCTCACCTGCCTCGCCATGTGCCTTGCTCCCCCCCACCTGCCTCGCCGTGTGCCTTGCTCCCCCCACCTGCCTCGCCGTGTGCCTTGCTCCCCCCACCTGCCTCGCCGTGTACCTTGCTCCCCCCTCCCGGGCCCGTTGGGACTGCCTGGACGGATTGGCGCGTCGGGAGGCGCGCCTTGGGGGGGGGCTCTGTAAGGACTCTGCCCGGACTCTGGCCACGTGCATCTGTTTATGTTACTCGTCACGTGTCTGCCCCGCCTTCGTCTGCTCCTCCCTGTCATCACACCTGATCCTTATTGTGTCATTGTCTTCTTGTATTTAACTGTGCTGCGTTGCTTCGTGCGGCGCGGCATCTACTGTGATTTGTCCTGTCTAGTCTGCGTCCTGTTTCATGTTTTCAGTTATTAAACCCTATTTTGATTTATGCTATCCTGCGTTTGGGTCCGCTCTGTTTCCCGGCGTTACAGTGAGAGAGTGGACCATCCACTACATTGGACCATCTATTACATTACACAAGTGAACAGTTCACCATGAAAAGTGACTTTTAATCTTAAACAAATCAACTCATTTTTAAGATAATTTGTTGGAGCAGACAGTCAAAGCACTAAAATGATCTCCTGGTCATCAGACTCACCTTCAGGAAGTAGAAGTTGAAGGAAAGGAATTCCTGTAAAACACTGCATACAGTAGGCAAATACAGTGTGCTGTGTTACTACAGCAAAGTCAGTCACATGCATGAACTATGAACCATCCATGATCATGATGGCAACTACATCCGCCAATCAATTAATAACGATTTCTCACCATATTGAATTTTGTTTATTTAAAGATTTACACAGCTACAGTAAAAGTAAATTCCATCTTTATTCTTGGCTAGTAAATCATATATAATAGGATCGATGCCACTATGTTGTAAGGCTTCGAGGAGATTTACTTTTCATGTACTGTATGATACTGTGTATGAATTTAAACCAAATTCTAATTCATAACAACAAAGTACCACAGACAAAAGGACTTTCAGCAGACAAAGGAATGTCAGCATTCTTGATTCATGAAATATTGCTGGCTTGCAAGAACTTATTAAAGACAAAAGAAATCAATAGGGAGAAGAGATTAGTGTAGGCAACAATCTATTTTCAGAATCAGCTAAATGTTAAGCCAGACATGAAAGTGCCCAGTCTCTCGTCTAACTCTCTTTGACAGGCGCATAATGGAGCATCCCTGAGTCACGGCACTAAAACCTACAAAGCCAATGTCACCCTTTTTTGTTGTTCCTGCTATGCTCTGCTTCTACGCTGAGCTGAATCTTCAGGCTGGGATAGAGGGATTTATGACTAAAGCTCCTTTCACTGCTTTTGGAAACAAGCCATCGGTTTGTCTTGTAAGGCTAAAAGATTTCTTGGAAACAAGCCACAGTACTTAGGTATCCTCCACCCATTAACCACTAGGCTGACTTTAGATCGAGGGAATTTGACCCCTACTCAGTCTATATGTGTTCTTATTCTAATGTGATTATTTTTTTGCTTATGATCTCTAATGATCTTTTTATGAACGTTGTTGTGCCAACAGCGCAATCTACAGTATTAGGCTGATGTAAAAGAAATAAATCACCTAATTCAGGAAATTGTGTTTTGGAAACACTAGGACCGTTTTAGAACGAGGAGCCGGCCAATAGCAAATTGTTAAGTTGAAGGTCAGCGCTGCCTCCTTAAGCGTTCTTGTACAGTATTAAGGAATCGTTCTGAATAATTATTCACTATTAGTTCTACATGTTTAAACTTTGTCAGATGCTTCTAAGGCTTAGACCTAACCTCTCTAATCACAGTGCATTTTATATAGTTATATAAGCTTTATTACATATCTAATTCTTAAAGGTGGGGTCTCCGTTGTTTGAAAGCCAATGTTGACATTTGAAATCACCAAAACAAACACGCCCCTAACCCAAATGGGTCCCACCCCTGTATCGATAGCTCCGCCCCCACATACATACATAACCCAGGCAACTACTGGAAAGAAATGTGTCTTTATCATAGCTGAAGGGAAGAACAATATGATTGTAGATAAACAAACAAGCAAAAATGACACACAAGCATAATCATGTAAAGGACAAAGGCATATATTAGTTCTGTGTAACAAAGCAAAACCAACGTTACTCACCTATCGAGAAGGAAAAAAGCGCCTCGGCGTCCCATCGCAGGCCTTCCTGCTCCTTCGGTTCTCTCCAGCGCTGGAAAGCTGATCCTATATTAACACGTCCTACTTCTTACCTTATCGTAAGCCTTTCTTCTCTTTCTTTCTTTGTTTTTATCCTCCATGTCAATGTTAAAACCGCTTTCTGCTAATGTCACACATGCGCACTGAACACTCTCTCCACCCATATTGACAAGACACGCCCCTTTCTGCTCATTGGCTACACGTTAGTTTTGTTTTTGTTTTGTTTGGTGCCCCAACGCAGTTTTCTGAACCATTTCTCAAACAACGGAGACCCCACCTTTAAGTAGGACTGAAAGAGATTAGTCACCGAAATGTTCTTTTAGCTTAATGACATAAAGTCTCACATTTTACATGTAAGTAATAAAGAGCCGTGCAGTTCACCATCACCGTCACCATCAGGGTTTGTGATGCTGTTACCATCATTTTCCAACTGAATTGATTTATTATACATATCTAAAATATAGATTTATTTATTCTTACATTAAGTATAGTGGAACATTAACACTTATGTTTGTGGACACCTGACCATCACAGCCATATGTGGGTTTTCCCCAAACTGTTCTGGGTTGTTGATCAGAGGATCGGGGTTCAAGGCCCAGCACAGCCAAGCTGCCACTGCTGGGCCCTTGAGCAAGGCCCTCAACCCTCCCTGCTCCAGGGACACTGTATCATAGCTGCCCCTGCACTCTGACCCCAACCTCCTCATTTGGGGTATGTGAAGAAAAGATTTCCACTGTGCTGTAATGTATATGTGGTAATAATAAAGGCTTCTATGCCCCTTCTATTCTATTCTATTCTATTCTAAACTGTTGCATGGGATGCTTTTGTATGCTCTAGCATTAAGATGTCCCAAAAGTGGTCCAGCATAACAATTTCCCTGTGCACAAAGGAAGCTCCATGAAGAAACATGGAAGAACTTGAGTGTCCTGCACCGAGCCCCTGACCTCAACCCCACGGAACACCTTTGTGATGAACAGGAACAATGACTGAACCCCAGACCTTCTCACTTCTTACAACATCAGTGTCTGATCTCACTGATACTCATGTGGCTGAACGAACACAAATTCCCACAGTCACACTCCAACATCTAATGGAAAGGCTTCACAGAAGAGTGGAGATTATTATAACAGTAAATGTGGACAAAGTGTTGAACAACATGTATAAAATGTATGCATGGATGTGTTGGTCAGGTGTCCACAAACTTTTGACAACTTTTGGCTTCTTGAACGTCTTCTGTGTTCACGAGGGTCTGTGTTTAATCTGAACCTGTGATTTGCCTCACAGATAAACTGACTGATTTTGAGAGACACGATACTATAGAAAATAAATCAACATTCATTCATTCATTTTCTACCGCTTATCCGAACTACCTCGGGTCACGGGGAGCCTGTGCCTATCTCGGGCGTCATCGGGCATCAAGGTAGGATACACCCTAGACGGAGTGCCAACCCATCGCAGGGCACACACACACACTCTCATTCACTCACACAATCACACACTATGGACAATTTTCCAGAGATGCCAATCAACCTACCATGCATGTCTTTGGACTGGGGAGGAAACCGGAGTACCCGGAGGAAACCCCCGAGGCACGGTGAGAACATGCAAACTCCACACACACAAGGTGGAGGCAGGAATCGAACCCCCAACCCTGGAGGTGTGAGGCCAACGTGCTAACCACTAAGCCACCGAATAAATCAACACTTTCTAATCAATCCTATTCTATATGAAAACCATACCAACCTATTTTAATCGTGTGTTTATTTATTTGCATGTACACATACACAATATTAACCACATTATAAGAAAAATCGAACCGTGCAAACTCGTTCCTCATGGTAACCGATCCGAGCTCGTTTGGCTGATGGTGTGTTTTTGGTTTTGCCTGACTTAGCTTTCAGGGCAACATCATTTTTAAAACAATTGCCTTTTCTTCTTCTCATCTACGCAGAACCTCCTCCAGCTCTCACAGCCGTGTCTCATTCGCTCCGAAGGAACAAGCATGGAGAGCCGCCAACAAAGACAGGACAGAACAAACCGTGGCTGCATCCAAGAGCCTTTCAAATCCATGACAACCGTGGCTCGAGCTCTTCTCTGATATGTCTACAGATAATTCATGTTTTAGGGAGGCCCAGCGCAGTGTCTGTAGAAGAAACTGGGAGAGCCCTGAAAATAATTGATTCATGGAAACTCACATTCCAGACTTGGCTGAACGTGATCGCTTCACCCTGCTTCCTGTTTTTAAGTGCTGTTTGAATATTAGAGCTGGAATGTTTGGGCATCGCCACAGCTGGAGAACGGGAGGATCAAAGAAAGAGTCAGAGAAAAAAAATGTTGTCTTAGGACAATCTATATGATGCTCTTACAAGAAAGCCTTGAATCATCAGAAATGCTTTGTTTTTAGGGTATCATTAAAGATCGATGCCTTATGCGTCAATTGGGAGGATAAACTTATAAACTATATATATATAATCCATATCAGCTGCCATTTTAATTACGTAACTATAATGTAGTTCAAGGGTTTTCTTGCATTACATTCCAGTGTATTTTTATAATCATTTTCTATTTTTTTAGAGTAACTGTAAGAAAATGAGCAGAAATCAAAGGAAGAAACCACTGGCCGTTGGCCTAAAGGTTTTCTGTGACTGTGCTATTTCAGCTCAACCAGAGAGCACCGTCTTTCCAGCAGCGATTCTACTTGAAATCTGGCAAGTCCTTGTTGCAAGGAATGCATGCATAAAGCACTTTCATGCTGTATCATGTATCCAGGAAATTAAAATCAGAAGTTGGAGAGGAAGAAAGGATGGACAGAATCAATGTGCTGACCCTATTGACAGTGTACAGAACAAATATTCCCATAATTTAATTTTAATCCCTTCACAGCTGCTTGGAGATGGAGCTTGATCCCATGAAAAAGACAGAGGTTGAGAAAACAAAGGAACACTTTGTTAAAGCCAGATCAAGAAGAAAGTGTTGTGATACTCAGGGAATCCAATTCATACATAATGCATTTGCCACATGTGGGAACATGAAGGATACAAACTGTTTGCCTGTGATAGAGAGACTCATAGAATAGAATAGAACGGGGGGCATAGAAGCCTTTATTATCCCCACATATACATTACAGCACAGTGGAATTCTTTTATTCACATACCCCAACTGAGGAGGTTGGGGTCAGAGTGCAGGGGCAGCTATGATACAGCACCCCTGGTTGAGGGCCTTGCTCAAGGGCCCAGAAGTGGCAGCTTGGCTGTGCTGGGCCTTGAACCCCGATCCTCCGATCAACAACCCAGAGCCTTAAACAGTTGAGCCACCACTGTCCCAGTTGAGCCACCACTGTCCCAGTTGAGCCACCACTGTCCCAGTTGAGCCACCACTGTCCCAGTTGAGCCACCACTGTCCCACTATCATTTCACCAAATCATTTAGCATAAATAGTTATTTAATGAAATTGGCGATTGGCGATTTTTTGGTGATGACCAATAATCCTCATTCATTCATTCATTTGTTCATGGTTCATGGTGGAGGTGGAGGTGGAGTACTTGGCGTGAGGAGGGAATACATCCTAAATGGGATACCAGTCCATCACAGACCACCACACACACATTTATACCTTTATACTCCTTTATACTCGGTTACTAACTGGCTTGTTTTAGGGAGGAAACTAAAAAAGATATTTTTGTCACCTACACAGTTATATGCAGTAGACAATTGCAGTGAAATGAAAATCCTGCCACTCATCCTGGGAATACAAATAAGCTAAATCTAAGTACTAATCATTTAAAAAAAATTGATAGAAATAATAAGCAAGAAAAAGAGATAATAGAATGTAATGTGCAGTATGTTTACATGTTAGATTTAGTAGCGTGATGTGCAATTTAGTAACCGTCTGCGTCATTTAAATAGATAAGAATAAAAAAGAAAATAGTACTATTTCAATAGAATTAATCAAAATAGAAATAACTGTAGATATGGAAAAGGGAAGGATGTATAAGGAAAAGTATAAAAGTGAATGTATATATGAATGATATATGAATATATAGGGCAGTGGTGGCTCAACTGGGGCAGTAGTGGCTCAACTGGGGCAGTGGTGGCTCAACTGGGGCAGTGGTGGCTCAACTAGGGCAGCGGAGGCTCAACTAGGGCAGCGGTGGCTCAACTGGGGCAGTGGTGGCTCAACTGGGGCAGTGGTGGCTCAACTGGGGCAGCGGTGGCTCAACTAGGGCAGCGGTGGCTCAACTAGGGCAGCAGTGGGTCAACTAGGGCAGTGGTGGCTCAACTGGTTAAGGCTCTGGGTTGTTGATCGGGTTCGGAGGATCGGGTTCAAGGCCCAACACAGCCAAGCTGCCACTGTTGGGCCCTTGAGCAAGGCCCTCAACACTCCCTGCTCCAGGGGCGCTGTATCATAGCTGCCCCTGCACTCTGACCCCAACCTCCTCAGTTGAAAAGAATTCCACTGTGCTATAATGTATATGTGGCGATAATAAAGGCTTCTATGCCCCCCCTCTGTTCTATGAAGATCGATGATAGAACAGGAAGTGCCTCAGATCTAATCTGAGGGAAACCCATGAGGACGTGAGGAGAACATGCACACGAATCCAAGCTCAGGATCAAAATGCGAGGTGGCTTTACCCACTGCTCCGTCATGCTGCCCACCGATAATCATGTTTTCCATAACCTTTGCACTTTGTAGACTCTCCAATAGGGTGATTTTTCTTTTTCTAACGATCCTAACCGGTGACGTGTATCTTGGCCCAAAAGAACGGCTTCGTTTGTGTTTCCCCCAACAACATTTCTCTTGTAGTCAAGAAATATGTTAAGTTAACCTTAAGGCTGTTTTCTCAATGAGTAAAGCGGTTACAAACGAACTGTTGTTGTTTCTTTACTCTTCCTCTCCAATACCATGTATGCCAGCATAAACCTGCTTTTGTTTCTCTGAGAGACGATTTAAACAGAAAAACAAACCACACAGACTTATAGTATTAATTCTTCACAGATGTGAGTCACTAATTAATAATCAGCTAGCTGTAATGAAGAATATGAAATAATATATAATATATAGGAGACGTAAAGCTAGCAAAAAAAATCCTTCTACTCGTGACAAACCCACGATCTACAGTAAGAAAGTATCCTGGGATCTGTCTGTTGTACATAATAAGATATGATGAGGTCTTTCTGATCCCAGGATTGTTTGAATTCCAGGTGCAGAACTGTATGTGCTATAATTTAGCCCAGCGACCCAAAAATTCCAGTCGAAATTCCCATTACGGGAAAAAAAAAAGACCCGAATAAACGCACCTCCGGTAGAGATTATGACAAAGGCTTCAGTAAACAAATGTGCAGAGCTATCATTTTCTACAGGCTCTGTGGTCTTTAATAAAAGCGATTCCATTTAAATTGTCTATTTGTAGCCATGCATCTGATATAAATCAGTCACGATAAGTTCTACCTCATGCAGTAATAAGCATTCTCCAACATTCTCCAGACGGAGATCAAACATTTGCCTAACATTCCCTGCTGATAGGAAAATGCTTGCCAACTGAAAATTAGCATCTATACCTCAAAGCACAGTGCCCTGTGTTTTACCCCTGAAGCTGTCCGTTGCTTTGACTTTATAGTGCAAAGCTGTTTAAGATCCTGTCAGCTTTTAAAGACTGTGTACGATAGATAATTTCGATAGTTTTGGAGCATTTGTCGGAGACCAAAAGCTCATGAAAAAGATCTACTCAGCTGCGTATTGTGCAGGATCATTCAGAAAGGTGTGACGGCGTAGCAGGAGTAGTTTAGGGACAATAGGAAAAGATGAGAGAAGGTGTAAAGGGCTTGTTTTTGAGGGATGAGACATGACATTGCTATGACTATGAGACGGTTATCTGACAGTAACATCAACACGGCGATCGGATCGCTCCCTGTGTGGCCGTAGACTCTCTGCCTTCTCTCTTGTTCTTCCAGCAACAGTATTGAGGAAATCACCATGGAGCCAAAATAACGGAGAAGGGAAACAAACACTTAAAAAGGACCGAAGCTCGTCAGGAAACACAAGGACTTGCTCTCGAGAGCTGTAATCTGGCTCGTTTTGGCAGCAGAGAAACAATTTGCTTCACGTCTTTAAAGCAAAGCAAAACAGTCAGTGAATTATTTCTCAAGAGTTAATAGTTAAATGTTGACTGAACATATTAAAATAAATATTTAAAAATAAACTTTCACATGTAAAAGGACAAAGGACTGTTAAAAAAAGGTTTAGAAGATTAAAAATCAAGTACAGTATATAAAGCTAATCACAGGTTTTATCTAGGATCATTGATGTCTCTAGAGCGTCGATGGACCGGTGTCCGATTGATAAGTCGTGGTCGGTGTTCCGGATGTCTTTTAGAATTTTACACAAGTAAAAGTCTTAAAAGGGGGCACGGTGGATTAGTGGTTAACACGTTCGCCTCACACCTCCAGGGTTGGGGGTTCGATTCCCGCCTCCGCCTTGTGTGTGTGGAGTTTGCATGTTCTCCCCGTGCCTCGGGGGTTTCTTCCGGGTACTCCGGTTTCCTCCCCCGGTCCAAAGACATGCATGGTAGGTTGATTGGCATCTCTGGAAAATTGTCCGTAGTGTGTGATTGTGTGAGTGAATGACAGTGTGTGTGTGTCCTGCGATGGGTTGGCACTCCGTCCAGGGTGTATCCTGCCTTGATGCCCGATGACGCCTGAGATAGGCACAGGCTCCCCGTGACCCGAGGTAGTTCGGATAAGCGGTAGAAGATGATGATCTTAAGGAGAAATAAGCCATAAACACTTATGGAAATGGCAAATACATTAGTTAGGACATTTACGGGATGTGGTAGCCTAGTGGTTAAGGCATTGATTTACTGATCAGAAGGTCATTAGTACGAATCCCAGGTCCACCAGGCTACCACTACTGGTAAATACCGGGGGAGGAAAGCGGAGTACCCGGAGGAAACCCCCGAGGCACAGGGAGAACATGCAAACTCCACACACACAAGGTGGAGGCGGGAATCGAACCCCCAACCCTGGAGGTGTGAGGCGAACATGCTAACCACTAAGCCACCATGTCCCCTCTCTTTAAGATCATGAAAATCTTTATTAATGTTTCTCCAACATCCCATAATTTCCCTTATGGATAAAGGATAAATTTTGGTCTTTCCACTATTTATCATGTCTTTGGGTTAATATGCGGAAATATGTTTATGTATTTAAATGATGCTCTGTGTCAAAGTCATTATATACACAATATATTTCACATACAGATCTTTTTTTAATTATTTAGGTGAATGTTCTTCTTCAGTTCAGTTTTTGTTTTCATTATTTATTGTTCGTATTGATTTACTATCTGTAAATAAGTGCGAATTAAAATATGACACATTTTGTGTCTTATAAACGTTGGGTTTTTGGACCGAATCGACTCTGTGAACCTGTTTTAGATGAAACAGCCTTTTCCCAGGATTTGTGGCTGGCACTTCACTCAACATGGCTCTGGCAAAAGCAAAGCAGCGTGCCAATCATGTTGTCAAAATACAGCTGCACTTAACTAGTGCTTCACATTCCTGTGCAGTATGACATGGCAGAGCTACAGAGGATAAGCATTAGTATGAAAGCATCGGCGGCGGATTGCAGGAAATGACTGCTGCACTTTTTCTGCGATGGTTTGAGCTTTAAAAGTTTGAATTTGAAAGTTTGAAAAAATAAACCGTGAAGGTAAGTAAGAGTGTCAGCCAGATGGCTTTGAGACCTTTTACCATTTTTATTCTTAGTACAATTATCCCTGTGACAAAAACAATGAATACAAGGCAGAAAATGGAAATACAGTCCAATAACAGCCTCACAATGTTCACTACACAAGCAAAAGCTTTATTTATGGGTTCTTTATGAGTCGATTGTGGCTTTACTTATTGAAAGCTTTTCAGAAAGGTTGTTTAAAAGAATAAAAATGGTTAAAAGAGAGAAATAAAAAGAGAGTCGCAGCAGGAAACGTGTTTTCTGTAGATATAGAAATCTACACAAAATCCCTTGAACTTTATATACTGTATGTCAGAGGTGGGAGTAAGTCACAAGTCTCGAGTCATGAACGTCAAGTCAAAGTCGAGTCGAGAGTCTTTTTGTAATATTTGTCAAGCAAGTCTCAAGTGTCAAATTTGCGACTTAAGTCTGACTCGAGTCAAGTCGAGTCCCCCATCTCTGAGTCATTTAACTCAAGTCCGAGTCAAGTCTCGACTCATGAATGTCAAGTCAAAGTCAAGTCGAATCTTTTTTAATATTTGTCAAGCAAGTCTCAAATTTGCGACTTAAGTCTGACTCGAGTCAAGTCGAGTCCCCCATCTCTGAGTCATTTAACTCAAGTCAGAGTCGAGTCTCGAGTCATGAACGTCAAGTCAAAGTCAAGTCGAGTCTTTTTTTTAATATTTGTCAAGCAAGTCTCAAGTCTCAAGTTTGCGACTTAAGTCTGACTCGAGTCAAGTCGAGTCCCCCATCTCTGAGTCATTTAACTCAAGTCCGAGTCGAGTCTCAAGTCATGAAAGTCAAGTCAAAGTCAAGTCTTTTTTAATATTTGTCAAGCAAGTCTCAAGTCTCAAATTTGCGACTTAAGTCTGACTCGAGTCAAGTCGAGTCCCCCATCTCTGAGTCATTTAACTCAAGTCCGAGTCAAGTCTCAAGTCATGAACGTCAAGTCAAAGTCAAGTCGAGTCTTTTTTTAATATTTGTCAAGCAAGTCTCAAGTCTCAAGTTTGTGACTTAAGTCTGACTCGAGTCAAGTCATATGACTCGAGTCCCCCATCTCTGCTGTATGTACAAATTTTTACTATTGATTGAATACAGTGTATTGTTTCCATGTCTCATCTGGGTGTTATAAGACGAACAAGGTTACTGTTGCTCACAGTTCGGATCAGCTGATCTCGGATCATCAGCAGTTTGTGATTTCAGTCTTCTGGCTCACACTTACATTTAATTCATCAGCGGTCATCGGTGTCCGAATGACCCGAATACGGGGCACTATAATGTATGTGCACTAAAAGAATGGAAGAACGAGTAGGTAAACAACATTAGAAACTTTCACATAAGTGACCGATGAATGCTCGGTCTTTGCTCAGAAACCAAACCTTTCCAAATAAAGATATCTCATATATGGTGTTTGTAGCACTAGAGCCCCCTACTGGGCGTTATATTTAGTTGCGCTGAATCCAAAGATTCAACTGTTTCCAGATGCAAACACTGTTATTTTAACAATTATAAAGTTGCGACCAAATAAAGACGGCTTTTGCGAGCGTTCTTGTTTTGGTAACCAGATTTATCTAGTTTGTTGGTCCATTAAATTTTTGTTGGTTTTGTTTTTCATTACAGACACCAAAGCTTGGTGGTGGATCCGGTGCTAGAGAACGCTTTGTGTTTTGTACTGTAGTAGTTTGAGATGTGACGGTCTGTAAAGCGCCTCACTGTCTCTCGCACGTAATCGTTGCCCTGGTCTAGTAACATGCTGTCAGAAGTACCTCTGTTTCTTGTTCTATCTTAAAGTCTACGAACACTTTTATCACTGTGTCACTGCTGCCATCACTGGAGAACAACTTCGGGGTCTCACAGTAGCGTATTTACATACTGACATGACTCGCGTCTTTCTTTATATACATCTGAAGAGTCCTGAAATCAACTTAAACTTAAGAACAAATACATTCAAAGAGACAACATGTCTTTTTTTATCAGGTGGAAGAAAAATACACCAGTAAGACAAAGAAACATTTCTAAAGCCCTATTCGGACGGGATTAGTTTTACGTGGGGACGTGGGGGTAAAGTAATTATTACCAGAGCTTATCGGTGATTTTAGTCCCGTCCGAATGTGCCATCTCGGTAATCATTACGGACAATGTCAGTAAAGATTACGGTGACTTTTACCTTCTGTAAAAAGGTCCAGAAAAATGACCTCAGGTAATACTAATCCCGTCCGAATAGACCCGCTGTAAATATGTACGGTAAAACTCCGTCATTTCCTGTTTAAAAGTAGTTTTTGGCGCGTTTTACAAGCATGGAGGCGTCATGTTGTCTGTTTGCGCACGTGATAACAGGAAGCAACGTCATACGCACATGACGACAAGGAGGTTACTGTGGTGCGTAAAGCGAGTTACCCCTCCCACTTCTGTTAGTTTTACTGAGATGTCTTGTCCCGTGCGAATTGGACAATTAATATTACAGACGTCCTGAGGTAAAATTGCGTTACTCCACGTCCCCACGTAAAACTAATCCCGTCCGAATAGGGCTTTAGACATAAAGGAATCCACACCTGATCTGTAACACCTTAGAGAGGTGCAAAGACTTGGAAACATATCAACACACAGATGCAAGGTTTGTGGTTAACTGCACTGTGTGTGTGTGTGTGTGTGTGTGTGTGTGTGCTGCTCTTATTAATTCTGCTAACACAAAGACATCATTCTGCCTTTACAGTCGTTAGTATGCACCAGTGACGTGGTCCAAACAGCAAGCTGAGGGGTTCAGACAGACTTCACTCCACTGGAGTGTTAAGCCATTAAAAATAATGAGACTTTTTTGGTAGGGAAACACCCTTATGACTCTATCAACTCCCTCTGAGCCCTTCCAGACATTCTGCGTCACTTCTGGCAGCGTCCACATTAGATGCTTATTTTTCCCCTTTTTTGCTTTGCTTAGTGTTACGGTATCATTTTATATACTGTACATGTATGCAGTTCTGATGCAAAGGCAACTATTGTTAAATAATTTACTTAAAACATAAGAATCTGTGAACAAAAGCACAATAAACATTCATTTTCTTCTGTATTTCACTACATCTGAAACCATAATCATATTTTAACTGATTATTGAGTAACTGCACATGTTGCTGCGTATATTATGGAAGTTACTGAACTTCACAGCATGTATTTCTGGATAAGTGAAAATATTTTAAAAAATTCCCCAAATGACTAATAAATCATTAAAAGAGTGCTTGAGTCAGGCTTGTCATGTGATCCAGCCCTCTCCCCCACTTTAGGGTTTATATCCTGTGACTTCACACTCCGACTCCATCTTTGAGAACATCCTCAAACAGTAAAGCATATCACGGCGTAATTCAGAACATAGCACATGTGCAGAACATCTGGAGTTTTTTTTTTTCTTTCTAAATATTCGGTAACTCTCTGAAGAGGAAAAACAGCTCTCAGCTCTTCTGTCAGTTCGGACACCACTCACTGTACAGTGGTATGTGGAGTTCAGGCGCCTCTCAGCCTCGCTGCTAGGAATCTTCATGTGCCATCAGCAGCTGTTTCTGGTGCAGCTCCAAACATGTAATGCAACACCTTATGCAGTCCACCGTGTACCTCCTGGTGACTGTTAGCACTTTTTATACCACTGACTGTCTGTACTACCTCGTGTGATGCATCATAGACAACCCGTCAGTCCTGCATGCATCTAGCTGACTAACACATGCATACTAAACATGTCCATAAACTGAATTAATGCATAAAGACTTCAGGGGTTTGAGGGTGTGCATGGGATTTTTTTTTTAAATATTTTTTCTCATGACATTGTTCGCTGTCTCCATCTGCTGGTGAAGAGTAGAAAAACACCCAGTTTACAGTGTGTTGATAAATCTGCATATAAAGTATAGTTCAGATCAAAACTCACTCTCACCCATTTTCTACCGCTTATCCAAACTACCTCGGGTCACGGGGAGCCTGTGCCTATCCCAGGCGTCATCGGGCATCAAGGCAGGATACACCCTGGACGGAGTGCCAACCCATCGCAGGGCACACACACACACTCTAATTCACTCACACACTCACACACTACGGACAATTTTCCAGAGATGCCAATCAACCTACCATGCATGTCTTTGGACAGGGGGAGGAAACCGGAGTACCCGGAGGAAACCCTCGAGGCACGGGGAGAACATGCAAACTCCACACACACAAGGCGGAGGCGGGAATCGAACCCCCAACCCTGGAGGTGTGAGGCGAACGTGCTAACCACTAAGCCACCGTGCACTCCAGATCAAAAACTGTAAAAAAAAAAAAAATAATAAAATAATAATAATAATAATAATTAAAACAAATGCCAGATTCAGAATGCCACCGATAAAAACCAGCAGCTATTTGATCTAGGTTTGCTCAAGGTTCTTCTGCTTAAGGTCGCTCGACATCGTGTTAAGTGAAATTCAACACAGGTTTAAATTTTAAAATGCGATTGAAATGATGATGCTTTAACTATTTACCGTGATGACAAACGAAGTCAGGCTTTCGTGTCTCGGTTTGTGTTCAGACGTGTGCTGTGAATCGTGGGACCTTGTGTGCTTTTCTAAATCAGCTCCACCGGTTGCACTCACTAAAGGTGAACTCCATGTTCTAGAGATAAATAATCACAGCAAACAGGATGCACCTGAACTTCGTTTAGAGCGCCATAGCCGAGGGTCTGAATACTGAATACTTAAGGATTGCTATGTATTGAGATATTTACAAGATATAGAAAATATGAAAAAAATAATAAACAGTAAATTAAAATCAATTGAATTTGATTTCAAATAGATCTTCAAGTAAAAGGGTGTCAATACTTTCCAAACCCACTATGGTAGATAGTCAGCGACCTGAAACATTACACTGGTAGAACTCATTTTTAGAGTTTCCATGGTAACATCCTTTCTTCTTATTCTTTGTGAATCACACCCACACACACACACACACACACACACACACACACACATATTTGGGTAGCAGACATCCAGCACAATGCTGACATCATGATGTGCATGAAGTTTTTGTGTGGGAGAAAACAGCCAGTTCTCGTGTCCATTAAATTAATCGACGCCTTCTAACTATTCAGATTATGCTGAGGATTCAGCAGCACTGTGCCATATAATGAGATTATTAATTTATTATTAACACCACACCTGACCTAACACCTCCAGGGTTGGAGGTTTGATTCCCACCTCCATCCATCATGTGTGTGGAATTTACATGTTCTCTGGGTTTGTATGCTTCAGCGGGTTTCTCTGGGTATTCCGGGTTCCTCCTCAGTTTAAAGGAGAGAGTTTTCAGCTGATTGGCATCGATAACTGATCTGTAGTGTGTGAATGGGTGTGTGATTGTATGTGTGATCGTGCCCTGGCTGTGAAAGGCGGGCATCCTGTCTAGCGTGTCCCCGAAAGTGTCCAGAGACTGCTTAGGTAGGCTTCAGGCTTTTTTGTGACCCAGTAGGATAAAGGACATAGAAAATGGATGGATGGACGTACGGACGGACGGACGGACAACTGGTCAAGTCTGATTGAACATCTACTGTATGGCCTACAATGTTTGGCAAAGAAGATACCAAACAAAAGAACAGAACTAATACATCAAATAGCTCATAGCTAATATCTCATCCTTTTATTACATACTGTAGCTCACAGCTTCAGTCATTAGAAAGTGTCATTAGCACACGGTTAATATGTCAGCTGGTCAGCTTAGAACACAAAACGTACTCAGATCTGAATCTGATTTGGACACTAAAGATCAGAAAATATGTAAAATAATATGATTAAAATAATGTGAGTAAAATAATGTGATTGTGTGAGTGAATGAGAGTGTGTGTGTATGTGTGTGTGTGCCCTGTGATGGGTTGGCACTCCGTCCAGGGTGTATCCTGCCTTGATGCCCGATGACGCCTGAGATAGGCACAGGCTCCCCGTGACCCGAGGTAGGTCAGATAAGCGGTAGAACATGAACGAATGAATATGTCCTGCTATTTCTCATCAAACTCAGACAGTATAAAAGCCTGTGCATTGTAACATACATAACTAATAAGAAGCACCGATCTATGTTTGGACGGCTCTGAAATTTCAGTATAATTTAAAAACTGTCCAAAAAGATAACAGTAAAATGCTGGAACAATGTTTTGCCAGACTAATGTAAAACATGCTCTACTCTAAAGCAACATAATCAGTCATAAGGCAGAGGGTCAGCGTTCCCATGAGGCAGTGCGTCTCAGTCTAATCAGTCTGGGCTTGAGTCTAATCAGAGAATCCCAGACTGTCAGGTTGGAGGTTGGAGACGTTCCGACAAAAGCCAGACCACTTTTACAAACAGTTGTATAATAATGTATTTCGACTCTGTGATCACATTAAGAGAAGTTTGTTAAAGTTTTCTGTTTGTTAAGAGTTACATAATGAAAGCAATATGTTCTGACTAGGGCTGCAAAGGGGCGGAAAGTTTCCGGCAAATTTACTGTAAATTTCCACGGGAACTTAATCTGGGAAATTTTGGAAATATTCCAAATTGGAAACTTTACAGGAATTTATGGGAATTTACAGGAATTTATGGGAATTATTTGGAAAATAGGGAAATTTATATAAACTAAATCATATACAAATATAAATAAACATTTTGTTTGGTCATAACACTCCTAATTTACTGCTTATTAAGAGTTATTAAGTTTAGGTATTGGGTACAATTAAGAATGTAGAATAAGGTCATGCAGAATAAGGCATTAATATGTGCTTAATAAGTACTAATAAATAGCCAATATTCTATTAGTATTCATGCTAATAAGCATCTAGTTAAATGACCCTAAAATAAAGTGTTACTGTGCATGTTATGGAAGAATGTACAGTAAGTACCTGCAGGGGGTTTGGCCTCAATGGCCCTCCAGTAAGCAGTGTGCTGTGTGCGAGTGACCGAGGAACGCAGGGTACAAATTCAACTTAAATTGCATTAAATCTTGTTGTTTTAAACAAAATTATGCTGCAAGATTTTTTTTAACTACATTTCAGTTCCTTGTTATATTCAACTGGGGGGCACGGTGGCTTAGTGGTTAGCACGTTTGCCTCACACCTCCAGGGTTGGGGGTTCGATTCCTGCCTCCGCCTTGTGTGTGTGGAGTTTGCATGTTCTCCCCGTGCCTCGGGGGTTTCCTCCAGGTACTCCGGTTTCCTCCCCCGGTCCAAAGACATGCATGGTAGGTTGATTGGCATCTCTGGAAAATTGTCCGTAGTGTGTGATTGTGTGAGTGAATGAGAGTGTGTGTGTGTGTGCCCTGTGATGGGTTGGCACTCCGTTCAGGGTGTATCCTGCCTTGATGCCCGATGACGCCCGAGATAGGCACAGGCTCCCCGTGACCCGAGGTAGTTCGGATAAGCGGTAGAAAATGAATGACTGAATGAATGAATGTTATATTCAACTCTGCTTTTTTTTTTTTTTTTTAATTCCCAGTTTATTCCCATATATTCCCGTTAATTCCCATGGAAAGATTCCAGCCTTGAAAATTCCCAGAATTTTGCAAACCCTAGTTCTGACACAAAATGTGTGATCTATGTGTGCATCGTTCATTCCTGTGTCGATTGCATTTTAACGCAGGTTTTATAGTGACAACAATTCAGGGAATTAAACTTCATTCATTTTATTGTTCTTTTAAATTAGAGTTAGTACAGCGGCACGTCAGGTCAGACGGGACCGGTCGTAAAGCCGTTCTTATTACCAAACGTACTGTAGCACCACAATTCATGATTTCATTATAAAACCTCTACAAACCAAACATACACAGGTAGAACAGGCCTCTGTAAAACATCTTTGGATAATACATGGCCAACGGGCCCATTATTTCATTTCATCATGGAACCTAGACATAATCTGTATGCATTATTTGCATTTCAAGTATACATGTTAAAAAAAAAACAAGAAAACAACTATCATATGAATATGAAAGTGACATGTTCAAATCTACACATTTCTCGGCACATTGTGCATCTAGTAACTGTTTTTTTTTTCATTATTATTATTATTTCTGATACAGACCTCAGAGTTAAGTTGCCTATCAAAACAACAATAACTAATGCTTTTTTTTTTTTTGTTAGCTGCTCACAGAGTCAAAAGTTTGTGGACTTCTGATCGCACCTAAGCGTTTGCCACCAAATTAGAAGCACGCGATCGTATAGCGTGTCTTTGTTTACTACAGCATTACAATTTCCCTTTAACGGAACTCAGATGCTGAGCCAAATCCTGGACTAAACCTAGAACGGGATATTCAGAACGCATGATCAGATGTCCACATACTTTTGGCTGTTTAGTGTATATAAGATGGTCTTTTAAAAACCAAAATGAACTGAAATTACTGGTGAAGGTCCCATAATCGGAGTGCACGCACCTACAAGACGAGACTTTGGTCTAAGTATAGTGCCAAATTGGTTTGCTTCCAAATCCCTCCTGGTTACTGCCACTGACAAACTAACATCAAAGGCAAAGTGGCAGCTGTTACATGTGGTGCAACACACTCCGTTAACATGCCAACACCACAAGCGAGCATGAAATGACACGTACCACGAGTCTCTGTTGTGTAGATAATAATAAGAACAGGTCGATCTCTCGTTTTAAACCCAATCGTCGAGGTAATTTCAGTAGTAAAAAAGCACCAGCAATTTAATACTCGTTTAGAAACTTAATCGATTGCTAACACGTTAAAAAATGTAACGTAACGTAAAGTGAAACCTAAAGGATTGCCGTCGGTAGTAGTCATATGCAACAAAATAATGTACATATCTACATACAATATAAATATCGTCAAATATATTATTTATATATATATGTGTAACATGTATATGTATATATATGTATGTATGTATATGTATGTATGTATATGTATGTAATATGTATGTATGTAATATATATACATATATATATATATATATGACGATATTTATATTGTAGAAATATTTATATATAAATAGCAGGAGAAAAATACAAAAAAACATACAGAAGACAATACAGATTTTGAATGACCAACTTTGCAGGAGGTAGCATCAGACCGTTACTCTGTCACTGGTTAAATGCATCCGAAGTACACATAACTAATTAAACGAATTATTTTACTGTGTGTAAAATGACATAAGCATTATCTGATTGTATATATATATATATATATATATATATATATATATATATATATATATATATATATATATATGTGTATATATATATATATATATTGCAAAGCACATCAAATGCTATCTACACTGGCAGGGAAAAGAAACTATCTGAACATTATGACCACACCGATGGTGTCTTCTTTACTATCACTTATTTTTCTTACTGACTTTCTTGGCTACGTAATAGTGATAAATCTGATGCACAGTCAGTGGCGGTTCTAGGATTTTTCTGTAACAGGGGCCATTAAGGGGCCACAAGTTACATTCAGGGGCCAAGTACAGGGTACATTCAAGCACACAAAATAATTTATTCAGTACGGTGCAAATACATTTCGGCAGTCGTTCCTTTTTCAAACGCTCGAGTGCCGCCAATTGTTTGGGGGTGGAATTGCATCCGTGATCGTTGTGAAAAATTCTCCGGTTGCTCTTCACGTCGACGATTGATGGAACGGGGGCAAATTAGGGGCCAATCAGATTTCAGCAGGGGCCAGGGTCCCTGTGGCCCCGCCTCTAGAACCGCCCCTGTGTACAGTTACTTCTGAAACAAGGCGTCTTGTTGGTCATTCAGAGCCTTAAATTTAATTCACAATTTTCTTATTTATTTATTTTTTGCTGTTTTCAGGTCTCTTAAAATCTGTTTAATGAAACAAAACCACTATCTACCTTCCCTCATTCAGTGATGTGACAGTTTTTCAGTTTTTTTTTTTTACTCCTGGCTAAGCCTTGGAGCCAAATATATATTCACAATCATCCAATAATCCCTTTTGGAGGATTACGTATCAACTGCATTCTGTTTGAGTTAAAAAGTCAAGGTTATGTCGCATACTTTTGTGATAAATGTGAAAGAAAACTGTTCAGCTACAGTAAAATAACAAATGCTATTCTTTTACCAAAGCCGTAGACAGCTCTCCCTTATTCTGACCTGATACTTTAATCAGTGTTTCTGTATACTGACTGACTGATTGACATTTCTACAGTTTTCCCTGGTTAGGAATAAATACTTGTGTTGGCACGAGACGAGTTTGTCCTGCAACAAGACATCAGAGGTTACACAACAATAACAAACACTTAGCATGGAGGAAATGCGTGTACAATATATTAAACGTTCCTGCTCCGTTAACTGTCTAACCTATTTGTAATCACAGTTTTATTTATCACTGTGTTGTAAATGTGACAAAACTAAAACGGACGTCAGCGTTAACAGACGTCCACAGGAGCAGATTTTCTCAGCCCGACACTCGCGCTATTGTCATTTCCAAAGACACGGTACAGTATGTATTATATCTGATATTGCGCGTGTTATATATTGTTAATAATTCTTGACACATGTCTGTAGTTTTGACGCAGCACAGGCTCTAGGTTTGTGAAAGATAACGTGACATGTCTCCTGACATTTATGGAGGAAAGCTTGACCTGTGGCTCACTACAGTCCTGATCGTTAACCAGAGCTGCAGAATACAGGACATTTCCTGTTAAAGAGACGAATAAGGCCACGGCGGTCATATGCAAGTAAAATATGTTTGCATGTACAGAGCTTTAGTTCTTTACATGCAGTCATGCTGTCTAGAGTACAGGATCATTTGTTTTCACCAAACATTCCAGCAATGCTGATGGACGACCCTGATGAAAATGTTCTTCTGCGCAGTTGCAGACATGATTTGAGTCTTTCACTGGACTTGGACCAGGAGACCAGTATGAGGATGAGGCAGACACTTTCCACAGAATCCTCCACAGCGCCCGTAGATCCGTGTTCCATCCTGACAGGGAGATATTCAAGTCACATAAAACAAGTTAGATAAAATACGGTACAGATACCAGGATCAAATATAAATTGAATTTGATGTCACATACAAAACCAAACACAGTACGAGTGAAATGCTTTCAGTAAAATGCTTAAAGGACTGTTGGCAACATACAATAAGAATCAATAAGAATAAAAAAATAAAATTAAAGGTGGAGTGCACGATGTTTGAGAAATGTTTGAGTCGGGCTGACAAACAAAACAAACGTGTAGCCAATGAGCAGAAAGGGGCGTGTCTTGTCAATATGCGGCAGAGAGAGTGTTCAGTGCGCATGTGTGACATTAGCATAAAGGGGCGTGTCTTGTCAATATGCGGCGGAGAGAGTGTTCAGTGCACATGTGTGACATTAGCATAAAGGGGCGTGTCTTGTCAATATGCGGCGGAGAGAGTGTTCAGTGCACATGTGTGACATTAGCATAAAGGGGCGTGTCTTGTCAATATGCGGCGGAGAGAGTGTTCAGTGCACATGTGTGACATTAGCATAAAGGGGTGTGTCTTGTCAATATGTGGCAGAGAGAGTGTTCAGTGCTCATGTCTGACATTAGCAGAAAGGGGCGTGTCTTGTCAATATGCGGTGGAGAGAGTGTTCAGTGCACATGTGTGACATTAGCAGAAAGCGATTGAAACACTGACATGGCGGATACCTGCCGTTACCTCTGCCTCGGGTTCTAGGTGTCGAACGTCGTCTTCGGCGTGAAACGGAGCTAAACCTTTCACGCTACAACACACAGTACTACAAAAACACATTTGTATTACCATAATATTACTCATTGTGTTCATTTACTGATAAAAATATCCCCTCGGCCAGCCGCCCCAGCAGGTTCCGCCATAATAGTTGCCTGGGTTACGTATGTATGTGTGGGCGGAGCTATCAATACAGGGGTGACGCCCATTTGGGTTAGGGGCGTGTTTGTTTTGGTGGTTTCAAATGTCAACATTGGCTTTGAAACATCGTGCACCGCACCTTTAAGAAAAAAAATCCTACGAATAATGTGCAAGACAATATAAGAAAGAAAAATACGGAAGCAAATATTAAAATATATTCGATGAAAAATGAATCTATGAATATAGATCAGTGGTAGAACATTATGACTATTATGAATAAAGTGCAACTGTAGTGCAATATAATCTAGTAAAGGACACTTATAAGTCCACCTTAGTTTGATATATCACCAAATTTACCACAGAAATTCCTCTCCTCACCTCTGATTGATGGACTTTGATTGAGACATAGTTGCCTTGAGGAACCCACTTAGTCAATTCAGCCACTTTCAGTCCGGTCCCAGTGAGATTGATGCTGAACTGACCCTGACAAATGATAACACTATTACATGATGTTTCACTACAGCTGTTGCACCGATCTGGGCAGCAGCGACTGTTCTTCTATAAACACTAGAGTCTGATATGGTTCAGATCTCTACCTGAGGGCATCTAGCAGCACTGTAACAGTCCCCGGCACTGCCAAAGGGAACAGGGTGGCCCAGAAGGGTTTTAGAGAAGTGCACGTCTGTGGCTGTGTTAAACAATACAAGAGAATAAAACACAACCTGGTTAAAGATAACGTGTGAAAAAAATGTCTGCCATTTCAGATCAATCCCTCTAAATTACTCTATGACAAGCTAAAGCCTGATATAAAGGTAATAAGCTCTTTGACAAAATGATGATTTCGTCGCTGTCGGGCGGAAACCTCGTATGTCCAAATTTGGTCAATTTCATATTTTTTCACATATCGATGCTATTGGTCAGTCCCCACGTGGGTCTGTTATTTTTACAAGTTATTAACCAATCTAAAGTCTTGAAAATAGCTTGAGCGCAAATCTCATAACTCCATTGGACACTTCAACTGTCCACCTCTTCCTCACTCCGCGGGAGAGCTTCACGGCATATTTCTCCTCAAGAAGAGTCGCAACGAATCGACACGTCTTCTGAGGTAAATGTCTTCAAAACACTGGGCTCAAAGAAAAAAAATCTTGACCCCCGCTAGTTCTGGTGCTCGTCTGAGGACAGGAATTTAGCGCAAGACAATCCACTGCAACGCGGACTAAACCCTGTGCACTGCAGATAAGGTACGGCGTTTTTTTTAATTTCCTGAAAAATAACGGTTTTGGAGATACGAGGATTCCGTCTGACAGCGACGATATGATGCTCTGAATGAAATAATCAGATCATCAGATAATTATTTAAAGCGTACTTACTGATTATTCGCATGGTGCTGAGGTCTAGTCTCACCCTGTGGAAAAGAGTATAGCCAACCGCTGGATAGTCATTTCTGCAAGCACAGTCCTGACGTCTGCTGCCGTTATGCGGACACTCGAAGGGGTTATTCAGCCTAGAGGAAAAAAAGAAAAATATAAAGTGGTGTAAGAAAAATTCAGACATGGGGACTAGAGTCATATGACTTGACTCGAGTCAGACTTAAGTCGCAAATTTGAGACTTGAGACTTGCTTGACAAATATTAAAAAAAGACTCGACTTGACTTTGACTTGACATTCATGACTTCAGACTTACTTGTGACTTACACATGTGTGACTTACTCCCTCCTCTGGAAATATTCATTCATTCATTCATTCATTCATTCATTCAAATAAGAAATGTTACCTGTATCCATAAACCTCTGAGTAATTGTCAGTGTGGCCACTGCGTAGGGTCACATACTCCTTTGGAAAGTTGGTCTGCATTTCTGCACAGTAGGTCTGGAGAACTCTCGATTTAACTCGTAGGTGATATTCGCCATCTTTTCTAACGCCTTCTCTTATCTGCAGCTCCTTGCAGTTGGAAGCCAATTCACCTAAAACAGGAAAGTCTTAAACTCAACAAACACAGCAATGAAAACGATAAGAGAGCAGAAGTCTAGTGTCGGTTCTCCTGCTGTACTAAATCCAGCATTTTTCTCAATTATTCATTCATTCATTCACTCATTTTCTACCTCTTATCCGAACTACCTCGGGTCACAGGGAGCCTGTGCCTATCTCAGGCGTCATCGGGCATCAAGGCAGGATACACCCTGGACGGAGTGCCAACCCATCACAGGACACACACACTCTCTCATTCACTCACACAATCACACACTACAGACAATTTTCCAGAGATGCCAATCAACCTACCATGCATGTCTTTGGACCGGGGGAGGAAACCGGAGTACCCGGAGGAAACCCCCGAGGCACGGGGAGAACATGCAAACTCCACACACACAAGGCGGAGGCGGGAATCGAACCCCAACCCTGGAGGTGTGAGGCGAACGTGCTAACCACTAAGCTAACCACGTGACCCCTTTCTCAGTTATGTTTTTGTATATTTCCATTTCCATGCGACTGATAAAAACGTTCTTGGAATCACAGATTGGCAGTAATATGTAAATGCAGAACATTCTGACTTGGTAGGAAATCTCTAGCTATGAGCCAAAAACATCTGAAAGCCAGAGAATGATCCTAAAAAGCCTTGGCAGCCAAAGTTCTCTCTGTTAGGGTCAAATAGGAGGTAATGTTCATGATGCCTGAGTCATACCGTTCAAACAGCTTGCATCAGCATGTTTTAGAAATCATACTTGATGATAGAGGCCTGGATATTTATTGCTTCAAGGATAAATAACTTCAAACTAGGATGGATATCAAAAATCCCCCCTTCAATCCAGACTTTAAAGAAAAAAACATTTTTTCCCACTAAACATTATTAAGTCTTGCTCAGGAAAGACAATTTAGTATTATTATTAAGCATGTGTGTATGAGTAGAACCATGTGTGGGAAAACTTGTGTGGAGCTCAGACGGTGTTTAGGTGGTGCAAGAAACTGACAATGATTTCAAATGATTTCCACACACATTTTACACGTAGCTATATATCACTACTAATATGATATTATGCATGTATGCATATTATGTCATACAACTGACTCCTTATGAGATTTACCTACATATTTAAAACAATACTAACAATGTCTCAGTCTGCAGGACGCCTGAGAACGAGGTCGACTGGACGACGCGCAGTTTTTAGAGGGGAGATTTTTATCGTTGAGACACTCGACTGTCCTCTGCATCACTCCGGCACCACATGTCTGAGAACACTGAGAAAAAACAGAGCAGAAAATAACTACATTGACCGATCGACATAGACGTGTCCGAATATTTGAACGATCCAGACCTCTGAATGTCAGACAGCATAAGAACAAACGTTGGAGTAAGAACAAACGTTTGGAGAAAGGTTTGATCAAAAACACAGATACACTCACACACCTTGCCCCACGGACCAGCTTTCCAGTACGCAGGCAGCAGGCAAACTGGAAGCTGGCACGGTTGGGTGTTTGGAGGAGGAGGCTGTGGGCACTTAGAAGCCAAAACCTGGGTATAAGACTGAGCACCAAACACCTGCAGGTCCGGCACAGAAGGTACTGCAGTGCATGACACCATCCTCTGCTGGTGACCTGCTCCACAACTCACAGAGCACTGAAACACACAAATATGTTTGTATAAAGCACATCATCAATCCAATACCGGATGTCCTGAATCGATCTATTCTGATTTTTTATGTATGTTGTAAAACAGCAGGCACTTATTCCTAGGGATTTCAGAACAGCGTGACAGATATTGCGTCATCGGGTAGGCGTGGCCTATTTGATAATCTAACCCTAACCCTAACCGTAGTTTTTGGTTGTTTATTTGTTCATTCATTCATTCATCTTCTACCGCTTATCCGAACTACCTCGGGTCACGGGGAGCCTGTGCCTATCTCAGGCGTCATCGGGCATCAAGGCAGGATACACCCTGGACGGAGTGCCAACCCATTGCAGGGCACACACTCTCATTCACCCACACACACACACACACACTACGGACAATTTTCCAGAGATGCCAATCAACCTACCATGCATGTCTTTGGACCGGGGGAGGAAACCGGAGTACCCGGAGGAAACCCCCGAGGCACGGGGAGAACATGCAAACTCCACACACACAAGGTGGAGGCGGGAATCGAACCCCCAACCCTGGAGGTGTGAGGCGAACGTGCTAACCACTAAGCCACCATGCCCCCCTGTGTATTTGTTTTTTAAAATAAATCTACCTGTTTTGTCCTTCATAGTATACTGTTTTTTTTTTTGTTTTTTTTTTTAATTCGTGGTAACGAAAGCCCTGGAATTTAGTGAATGCCGTTGTAAAATGAAACAATACAGCACAGAAATACAGCTTTATCACCTGTGTCCATGTTGCAGTTACCCAAACATACTGACAGGGGGCGATGATGCATAGCTGATGAAGTTCAGGTTTGCTTGAGGGGTCACACAGTCTGTCAGAGACAGGATCCTTTAAACCATCCACACACAGGACTGTCCTGTGTCTCATACCCTGTCCACATGTCACGTTACACTGAACATGCAAATGGGAGAGAAACAAGACTTTCATCAAAATCACCATAAATTACAATATTAACAAAATTTAAAACGTATTAAATCACCACAAGGAGCAGTGTTATGTGGCACTTAAGCTAAAAACTTCCAACACCCTTTAAATGCCTGCCTAGCCTTTGTAAACGGCTCTGAACTTCTCAACGCTTCGACCCAATATCACAGAACGAAATCCTTTCTTTAAAGACTTTTAAAGTATATAAAATAATAATTTTCACATCACAGCACATGTAAAAGTGTAAAGAAATATTTTTAAAATGGGAAATAATTTAGAAAGTATAATTCATAAACCTATGCAGGCTTCTAAAGTGACGTGACGTACGGCTAAGTACGGTGACCCCTACTCAGAATTCGTCCTCTCTGCATTTAACCCATCCAAAGTGCACACACACAGCAGTGAACACACACACACTGTGAACACACACCCGGAGCAGTGGGCAGCCATTTATGCTGTGGCGCCCGGGGAGCAGTTGGGGGGGTTCGGTGCCTTGCTCAAGGGCACCTCAGTCGTGGTATTGCCGGCCCGAGACTCGAACCCACAACCTTAGGGTTAGGAGTCAAACTCTCTAACCATTAGGCCACGACTTCCCCTTGGTGGATATTTAAGAAGATGTAAAGTAGTTAAAGTATAAGTTCCTGGTAGGTTTTTGCCTTCGGCTCTCGGCTCAGGACGGATAAAAGGACGACGACGAGTGACAGGAGAACATTAAAAATAGCATGATATTATTTCAGCGTTCAGGTGAGACTGAGATCAGTATGAAATGTTCTCAATACTCTGCTTCCTTTGCTTTACAATCTCTTTTCCTCCGTATTTCCCACATACTCACTCTATCGCTGTCAGCAGGAGCGTCTGAGAAAATCTCCGCCGATGCCTTCGAGGGTCCTGTAAAAGCTTCTCTCGTTCAGACGTTGTGGTTCGTACTTTATTAACTAAACGAGTTCTCTAGCCGCACTAGACTGCCTAATGAACGATCGACGGTTTATTACGCGTTATTATGTGAGTTTGCTTAAGTTTAAGAGGCAGACGGAGCGTACGGAAGTTCTGAGATGTGCAGAACCACCTGAGGTGTCCGACAGACTGTAAACAAATGCCACATCTATAACACTTAAAATAATGAATAAAATAATGAAATCTCACCTCCTGCCACTCACTGGCTGACCAGCTGTATCCAAGGCACTCATGGGATAAACACTGCTGTAAACTGCTGGGACGGACGCGAGCATCACACATGTCTTCCCCGACACGACCTTTACCTTTTAACCTACAGTACACGTCACGTTTCTGAACTCCAACCCCACAAGAGACAGTGCACTGTAAACACACACACACACACACACACACAAACACACACACAGTTATAAACACATAAACACACTGCATTCTTTCATTATATCACCTTTGTATTAGTCGCAGATTTATAGTACATCCATTCATACTACTGACTCAAAATACGTTCAGATATGTAGCTCTTAAATACGTTATAACAACATCAACAATGTTATTATATCATATAATGTTGTTGTTATAACATGGTTATTATACGTAAGTATTATTATTATTATTATAGATATAACTCTAGTTATTACTCCAAGAAAGTGTAATATGATAAAAAATATATATTTTATAATTAAAAAAATTTACGCGATGAAACAAATCATCTGTATTGAGTACGCTAGCATTTCAAAGCTAATTTTCAAAGCCGTGTCCAGTATTATCTCTAGCTTTTATGTCATGTGAGCACTAATTAACCCTTGTTTAGTCTTCAGCACCTGCTTCACACACCATTATTATGACTCGACACCGTCAAGACGAACGCGAAGCCGATGCAAACGTTTATTTCGTCTGCGAGAACCACAATGCGATGTCAAAACCAGATCTTATCAAGATGAACGCTGTCTGAAGTTCCATCGATACGAGCAGATCTTCTCCTGCCTGAAACATCCGACACAGATCAAAGCAAAGCAAAGCTAACTCTGCTTGGTGCTTTCTTCTTTCCTTTGCTTATCTTGATCGGTGTGTATTCGTATGTGAACTTTGTCGCAATTTAAAACAATGATGTGGGCTGAATTTTGACCTTAACCTCAAAAATCTGTACAGAAGATGAGGACTGAGAAACGTTATACACAGAAACATGCAATTGACTATAACACAGGGCACGGCAATAATTTTATTTTATTTTTTTTTAATGTTTTGTAAGTTTTATCATCTATAGCTTACAGCTTAAAAGATGTTATGTCTTTTTTATGTATTATTATTATTATTATTATTATTATTATTATTATCAATGACTGTTTTTTGTCAAGTACAAAATTGGGAAGCGGGGGTCACGGTGTCTTAGTGGTTAGCACGTTCGCCTCACACCTCCAGATTTGGGGGTTCGATTCCCGCCTCCACCTTGTGTGTGTGGAGTTTGCATGTTCTCCCCGTGCCTCGGGGGTTTCCTCCGGGTACTCCGGTTTCCTCCCCCGGTCCAAAGACATGCATGGTAGGTTGATTGGCATCTCTGGAAAATTGTCCCTAGTGTGTGATTGCGTGAGTGAATGAGAGTGTGTGTGTGTGCCCTGTGATGGGTTGGCACTCCGTCCAGGGTGTATCCTGCCTTGATGCCCGATGACGCCTGAGATAGGCACAGGCTCCCCGTGACCCGAGGTAGTTCGGATAAGCGGTAGAAAATTAATGAATGAATGAATGAAAATTGGGAAGCTAGTCAGAATCCCTTATTTAGTCTTTTTTTTCCAATATTCTCACGATTGTAGTGCAAGAAACAAACAAGCATTGTTTTCTTTCTAATAAAAACTTAAACACAATGTAAAGAAAATGCTTAACTTTAGCATGTTTCTTCATCTAAAAACTGTTCTGAGTGTAAAATGGCACGTCGAAAGAAATCATACGAGACGTGACGTTCGTCTGAAAACATATGGTAGTTTGGAGGTAAGACATAAACATGGAACAAAAAAAAAATAACGCTATTAACTAGTAACAGATTCCTGGAAATCTATATTTCTGTATCCGAACAGTTGGAGATGATTATGTTTCAGTTACGTTATTAATCCCAGAAAAATACCATTTGTTTCTCGTTTCGGTTTTCGTTCCTCAAAGCGGTTTGAAAGCCCTGATAATAATATTAATGTTCTTCCATTCACAGTCTTTGTTTTTTATCTTTCTCTTTGAATGTTCAGCTGTCTTTACTCATGAGACTAAATATAATGAGCTTATCTTCTAGACGTCTGTATGACATACGGATGAAGAAGTTTATAAGCTGTATCTATACTGTATATGTTTGCCTTTATTTTAGATGATGATGAACAGACAATTATTCCCATCTTTAAATGTCATGGTACATTACTGGCAATGATGAGCAGAGATTTTCCAAAAGTCCCCCAACGCCACAACATTCCATCACACCACCATATGGATAAGTCCAACCGTACTAAATAGAATTCCCTACAGTATAAAGCATGGAAAAGGATTAACTCATCTGTTTAGTCCCAAAAATCGTGCAGGAGTGAAAAAAGAAAAAAGCCGAATTGGTGGCACACGGGTTTCTAAAGTTGTCAGTCACAGGCGTGAACGTTAAAACCATGTCTTTATGCTCTAGTTGGAGATTTCATGGCTTACGGTGGTATGTGAAAGACGACTGATTGCTTCCAGACCTCGGTGGAATTGGAGGAGGAATGGTGTTTTCTCTCAAGGGAAGTAAAGACTAGCACCACTGGACCTTGGAGACCGGCTCTGAACCTGTCTCACAGTCTCAGCACCAATGGACCTTGTTGACCGGCTCAGAACCTGTCTCACAGTCTCAGCACCACTGGACCTTGGAGACCGGCTCAGAACCTGTCTCAGCACTACAATTCGATTTCATGCTTATTCTATAAGGCTGTGTGGTACTGTGAGCTTGGGCAGGATCTCAGAAACAGCTCTACACTTATACCTGTTTCTGTAACTCGTTCCAGACAAGACTTTCTCTGTTTATATCTGGCCTCAGGTTGAACTCACAAAACTGGGGGAAATGAGCCCCCGGGATGCCACTTGTTTTACTCACGTACAGTACATAGAGTATCCCATGATGGATTGCGTGAGAGAAGTTCAAGTTGTTTAGGATGGTGATAAATTTTGGATGATCTTTGTTTGTGGCTCCCCAGCTGTGTATATGTGTGTGTGTGTGTGTGTGTGTGTCCTGCCTTAATGTGACAGTGTGTCACTCCTTGTGGACTGTAAGATGCAAGCAGTGTGTGGTCGGTGTGTTTCCTCCCTTCCACATATACACAGAGCCCTCTTTGTCGTAGTATAAGCCTGAGTGTAGATCTCCTGCTCAGATCCTGGGACTGATACCACAGAGCTGGAGAGAAATCATTTCTGCTAATATCGATGTTTTATAATTTGTTTACTCTCCATCCTGTGCCATAAGACTTGTACTTATGAAAGTAACTATACGAGTAACAATCGAGTCTACGTTATATCCAGCCTTGATTTAACACACAGGGGTTTTTAACTGAACACTTGGACGTGGGTTGGATTTCCGGCATCAAATAATTTTACTACAGTAGTAGGTGTGTATTCCTAAAACATTCATTAATGTATTCATTCACCTTTCTGTAAGCTGTGAATTCACCCTTGATGGGACACCAGTTTATTAAAGTGAACTAAACACACACACATACACACACACACACACACACAGACACACACACATACACACACACATACACACACACACACACACACACAGACACACACACAGACACACACACACACACACACATACACACACACACACACACAGACACACACACAGACACACACACACATACACAGACACACACACAGATACAGACACATACATACACACACAGACACACACACACAGACACACACACAGACACACACACAGACACACACACACAGACACACACACACAGACACACACACACACACAGACACACACACACACAGACACACACATATACACACACAGACACACAGACACATACACACACACACACAGACACACACACACATACACACACACACATACACACACACAGACACACACACACACAGACACACACACACAGACAGACACACACACAGACACACACACACAGACACACACACACAGACACACACACAGACACACACACAGACACACACACACAGACACACACAGACACACACACACAGACACACACACATACACACACACAGAGAAACACACACACAGACACACACACACGCACACACACACAGACACACACGCACACACAGACACACACACACACACACACACACAGACACACACACAATAACATTCTCCTTTACATCTAATGCAATTAATGCCAGTCCACACATGCAACCTGCAGCTTCCTGAAACATGAATTCACCAAAATAAACATCCCTCGAGCCCTGAATGAAATTCACTCACGACAAATGTTGGTATACATTAAATAATTATTCATATATCACTTGTAGGCACATTTGTAGACATTGATTCTAAGAGTTGACACTTGATTTTCTGTAGAAAATCACATCATTCAATATGCTACCTTTTTCTTATAGTAACATGCTCCAGCACTACGGTCAGATGGTTAAGTTTGATTGTTGAAATGCGTACCGCTTGCCACTTGTTGGTTTTCCAGCTGGGACACGGTCCTGCCCGGCAAAGCTTCTGTGCCTTGGGTCGCGGAAGATGTGCGCAGTGCTCTTCGCCTGTTTTAGTCTGGTTGTGGTAAACACAGACCAGTTCCCTCTGTATGGTCCCCTTGCCACAAGTCACAGAACACTGCAGAGGATGATACATGAATACATACATGATACGTGAAGGTCGGATTTAACATTACATATAAAGACCACAAAAAGCAAGGGAAAGTTCCCACTATGTACAGTAGTATACTCTATGTACGTCATACAGATACTTTAAAGTCACGTAAACGTGTGAGTCCGTCGGAGAGACGAGGAGAGAGCGAGGCCTTTATTAAAACCTCAGTGCACAGCATCATATGGTTTTAATAAACAAGGGCAAAACATACAAAACACATTTTTTAGGAAAAACTCCATAATGAAGCTGCAAGGAGAAGCTGCAAGTCATTTTTTTCTAAGAACGTAAACTAAAATTCTCTTTCTATTCTATGTTTATTAGTCTAAACACTAATTACAGAGTAGTCAAATCTATTTATCCACGCTAAACATTTGTCTATACACAAAACGACTTCCAGCCCATACTTATCCAATTTGAGTATTTAGAAACTACGAAAATGACATTAAGTCAATTTGAAATGCATAATACTAGGTTTAAAAAAATCAACATCAAATAATTGCATGTCCCACAACATGCCTGTGGTGGATATATATATATATACAATATGGATAGAAATACATAGGACACAAGTGAACTAGAAGTTAAAAAAAAAAACCAATATAATGTCCCAAAAGAGTAACAGAGGAAAATAAAGGCCTGTAGAAGAATGTTGTGAACAAGCTGGTGCAACACTAAAAGACCCTCAGCCACAACAGTACCCATTAAACCTTAAAACATGCACAGAGGGAAGCCTGTGTTACTATCTGACCCACACGTACAGTATACACACATATACACCTCCATCACAAACATGGCAATTACAGAGGCATGTTAAACACAGGGCTTAAGTTTGCTGAGAGGACATCAAAGTGTGGAGTGTAAAGTGACTGATCCTGAACATGCAGGGAGAAGCCTTCTGTTACTCCTAACATGATTGTAGTGCTCCTTCATTCCTCTCACCACAGAAACAAAAAGGAGGAATATGAGAATATATGGGGTGGGGACAGAAGGTGTAGCCCCACCTCACGGCCGGAACGGAGCGAAAGAGGAGAAGTGTGCGAGAGGGAGGCGATGTGGAATTCGCTGCCATACGGAGCTGAGAAACTGAGAGACGCGTGAAGGTTACGACCGAGTCCGGACGAGATGTAAGGC
This sequence comes from Tachysurus vachellii, assembly GCF_030014155.1. NCBI lineage: Eukaryota > Metazoa > Chordata > Actinopteri > Siluriformes > Bagridae > Tachysurus > Tachysurus vachellii. The sequence continues at coordinate 23,326,170 of NC_083473.1, forward strand.
AGGGAGCTCTGCGTCTGAGTTCATCGAGCTCATCTGCCACACAAAAAAGACATACGGAAGAAAGGGAATCTCCAGGGTTTAACCTTTACCGTAAGTGATACAGTATATGTTTATTACAATATAATACAAAATCTATCTATTAAACCTAGAGAAATTTCTCGACTGTGAGAATAACAGACAGCTTGTGTTATTCGATATGATTGTAAGTGAAGCTATCGATTATATGGTCTGTATTTTTGTATAATAAACATTTAAAACTCTATTTCTTAATAGAAATCCACTGTTTAATTGTCAAAATTAAACTAGCGCGTTCTTTAAGGTCCGTTAGCAGCTACACGAGCCAAAAACAGCCAAATCTGCATGACGTATTATTTGTTTTCACCTGAAAATACTCAAGACTTTTTTGAAAAGCAGTGGCTATAAGTCTAAGCTAAGATTTCTACAACTGAGAAAAAAAACACTATATATAATATAATATAAACTATATTCGTCGAGGAACAATTTGAAGAAGCCTTTAACTTCCTTTTATCAAACAGAATTTGGATGTTTTTTTTTTCCAAATGGCTCATTTGTAGCTCTGAGTATTAAAAAGCTAGCTGCAAATGGAGTGAGAGAAAGAATATAAGGGCAAACAGATTCTGGCCACTTTGTCTTGGCTCACAATCAGAGTATGAGTCGCTTTGAAAAAATGAACTATAAAAAAGTTTCTCAGACTGAAAACAGTGTCTAAAGTCAGCAAGCAAAGTCGCCGGCGCTTTAACGCTAATCGAAATCTGATGTCGATCGGAAATTTTCCGCCACAGACGAAGATCGTGAATGAATACCGTCCGCGTTGCGCGGGAGAAAACCAGCAAACGTTTGCCAAAACCTGAGCATGTGGAAAGCAGAAAAGAGTAAAGCAATTTGTTTACACGTTCCATCACAGCAGATATCAATGTCTCAATAAAACACCCCTAATATGGGCATCTCATGCTGATCGGATTTTATAGAGCTGGTCCCGCGTGCTCGTGTGCGTGTACTGCACTAAATATAAAAAAGATTGTATTACGCTACCTATAAAAAACCGCATACACGAATCGATCAATAAGCGATAAAGAGATTTAGATTTATGGATGTTGTAGAAAGTATGAAAGTGAAAAAATGTTTAGAGCTGGTTTATGTGCAGTATGTGTGTGCATGATGCCCTGCGCCGGAACGGTGTGTGTTCCACAGACACGGGGGACTCGAGTCATATGACTTGACTCGAGTCAGACTTATGTTGCAAATTTGAGACTTGAGACTTGCTTGACAAATATTTAAAAAAGACTCGACTTGATTTTGACTTGACATTCATGACTTGAGACTTGACTCGGATTTGAGTTAAATGACTCAGAGATGGGGGACTCAACTTGACTCGAGTCAGACTTAAGTCGCAAATTTATTTAAAGAAAGACTCGACTTGACTTTGACTTGACATTCATGACTTGAGACTTGACTCGGATTTGAGTTAAATGACTCAGAGATGGGGGACTCGACATGCCTCGAGTCGGACTTAAGTCGCAAATTTATTAAAAAAGACTCGACTTGACTTTGGCTTGACATTCATGACTTGAGATTTACTTGTGACTTGCACATGTGTGACTTACTCCCACCTCTGGTGTTCCACCTCACACCCAGTGTTCCCGGGATAGGCTACGGATCTAACACAACTAGGATAAAGGATAAAGCCTGTACTGAAAGTGAGTGAATAGACATGTTGGTTGAGATGGGTATAAACTTGTAAAAACAAGTCGCTAGTAGCTGCTAGTAGCATCTTTATCTACCGATAACATATTTAGATAAAGAATAATTATCTCTACTTCGTTTAAGCGTTAATGTCGATACAGTACACAGAGAAATAAAACAACGTTTCTCCAACGTTCCTCCTGGTGCTACATAAAGAAACAGAGTAAAAAAGTGCAAACAGACAATACAACACACTACAGGACAGATCCATGAAAATAGCGCCAACCGATATAAATGTCAATGTTGTGTTGCAGTTCTAAATTGATTCTAAACATATCGTCGCTGTCGGGCGGAAACCTCGTATGTCCAAATTTGGTCAATTTTATATTTTTTCACATATCGATGCTATTGGTCAGTCCCCACGTGGGTCTGTTATTTTTACAAGTTATTAACCAATCTAAAGTCTTGAAAATAGCTTGAGCGCAAATCTCATAACTCCATTGGACACTTCAACTGTCCACCTCTTCCTCACTCCGTGGGAGAGCTTCACGGCATATTTCTCCTCAAGAAGAGTCGCAACGAATCAACACGTCTTCTGAGGTAAATGTCTTCAAAACACTGGGCTCAAAGAAAAAAAAATCTTGACCCCGCTAGTTCTGGTGCTTGTCTGAGGACATGAATTTAGCACAAGACAATCCACTGTAACGAGGACTAAACCCTGTGCACTGCAGATAAGGTACAGCGTTTTTTTCATTTCCTGAAAAGTTACGGTTTTGGAGATATGAGGATTCCGTCTGACAGCAACGATATATAACTTAATTAACGGTAAAACAACTATTTCAGCATACGCTTGTTGTAGCTACAAAGAAATATATAATAATTTTATATATATATAATTTTCAATCATGTAACGTGTTTAATAATTTACGTCCAGGCTCGAAACACAATCTCGCTGTCGAGATCTCACGATCGTCACAACCGACAAGCAACAAAACTCAACGGTCCTGGTATCGTGTTTTCAACAGTAACCAAATCTCAATAACTGATAATAATATCACAACTGTATATTTGCACACAATGTTCTTCTTCTTTTTTTCCTTTTGCTTTTTTTTTTTGCAGGAGAAACGAACGGCTAAATACGAGCAGTCGGAATCGATCACCTGAGGAGGAGTGTCTCAGTTCCAGACTTACAAATCACACTTGAATGCTCACTAATCACTTGTGAGTTTAGAATTATTTTCAAATATTTCATGTGGATGCTCTGACAAATGTGAGCTCTTGCATGAAACAAGGGAAAAAGGCAATCTGGAAGTGCTTTACAAACTATGCCAAACCACATGTCCACACACAGCTTCTCTTCCAATAGAACTAAGACTGCCTGATAAAACTAAACAGTGAAGTCTACTTTGATATAGTTATGTATGACACTCAGCATCATCCTGACAAGACAAACAACATAAGTGACAAGAAGTAACATTCCCAACTTATAGGATCCGTAATAATTCAATAGAACTGAAATTAGAAAGGTGTTCAGGTTGTATTTTGATAATTGAGACAGGTTTAAAGGGTAAGTATGTGTAATTTGTTTTCTTTCACATTCCTCAAGGACGTACAGTTTAAGACATACCTGTAGAACCCACTGTAGTCTACATGACAAAGCCAGACACTGTTATCATACTAAAGCATGAATCATTGTCACATCACCTTTACGGTGCACGGCATGTGCCCTTATCCAGAGTGACATCTCATCTCGGCTCCAATTGAGGGTTAGGGGCATTGCTCAAGGACCCAGCTGTAGCACCTTCATGAACATGGGATCCACTATGCTACCATGTCCCCATGTATACCCTACACCAGCAACTGAAATCCCAGCTGAACTGTCGTAACTGCCCTTGATGTTGTCTAGAACATGATTCCAGGATGTGTTAACGTACCGCTTTCAATACAGACCATCACCAGCATGGCTTCATTATTACTCTGGGGGTAATCCATATTGTTGTCTTAATGAACATTTCATTGTTTTGGGTTGTTATCTCATTTTTATACAACAAGTGAAATTCAAGGTTAAGGGCCTTACTCAGGGGCCCAGCAGAGGCAGTTTGGGAGACCTGAGATTCACAACTATCACTATTAACAACTATCCAAGCGGGGGGCACGGTGGCTTAGTGGTTAGCACGTTGGCCTCACACCTCCAGGGTTGGGGGTTCGATTCCTGCCTCCGCCTCCCCGTGCCTCGGGGGCTTCCTCCGGGTACTCCGGTTTCCTCCCCCGGTCCAAAGACATGCATGGTAGGTTGATTGGCATCTCTGGAAAATTGTCCGTAGTGTGTGATTGTGTGAGTGAATGAGAGTGTGTGTGTGTGCCCTGCGATGGGTTGGCACTCCGTCCAGGGTGTATCCTGCCTTGATGCCCGATGATGCCTGAGATAGGCACAGGCTCCCCGTGACCCGAGGTAGTTCGGATAAGCGGTAGAAAATGAATGAATGAATGAACTATACAAGCAACGCATTGACCTCTGAACACATCCTGTCAAACAATGAAAAACTGGAAATATATGTACTGTAGACAAATGTGACTGAAGCAGTTTATATATATATATAAAAACAAGAACAGACTTTTAATTCCTGATACACAGCCTGCCCCGAAACCCTGACTTTCTACCTACAGTATATTGGACTTTGCCTTTTCCCACCCACTAACCAGTTCCCTATCATATAAGAGCTACTGTATTTCCTCCAGGAAATAAAACATCATTGACAGACACCGAGGTTGGACGGGCATGCTAACAAGGCTGATTAACAAACTACTTTGTAGTTATTCTACTATTAACCTGCGTGCTGATTAAAGCATACTTCAGGTAACCGATTCCTTAGACGCCCGTCAGCACCGATCTTACAGCACAGGGTACGCAGATGTTTTTGTTCTGGTCTGAGCCTTGCTAAAGTCTGACACCTGCTCCACATGTGTCTCATTAACACATTCTTCCAAGCTGAGAATTCTCAGTTTATTCTGTCCAGTTTATGAACACGTGACACTGTGATGCTAATCATTTCCTCTGTATTAAGACGCTGCATTTAAACAGACTCGCTGGTCTTTGGATGTAGGTTACGGTTTATGTGCAGTGCATCTAAGAGCAAGAGGTAAGTAATCCATGGGAACAACGTATTTATATGAAGAAACATCGGAAGTGGGCAAACCACATAAATCCTCACATTCAGACTATAACTGTGGGTTAGTGGCGATGATTTTCTGACGCAGTATTGACTTGATCATACTTTATCATATTCTTTAATTATGCACTGAAGCAGGTTTGGATATATGTCAAGAGCCGTTTCAGACATAGATATGATGGAATTTCCTCCCCATCTGTGCACCAGCAGCCGTCACTTCACACACAGTACAGACTAGAAGTAGAAACAGACTAGACAGGTAAATGTGGTGCTTACGTCAGATAGGCCACGTTCACACTGCAGGTAAAAGTGGTCCAAATCTGATTTTTTTGAGGTCAAGTGACCAGGTCAGACTTCTTCAGGAGTAGTGTGAACACTCAAATCTAGCCCAGATCTGAATTTTTCAAATCAGATTCAGACCACTTCCATATGTGGTCCTGAATCAGACCCAAATCTGATTTTTTCCAATGTGGCCGCAGTGTGAACAACCGAGGCGGATTTGATGCGACTTTTACGTCTATCTACGTCAACATTCGTCACAATTATGCGCCGGCGAGTTCGCACACAAACGTGACTACACCTACAGAATGGATCAAATAATCAAAAGTTGCCCTCGACATCCGAAAATTTTCAAAATACCGCGTCTCTGTGCTGCCATTACACAAACATTTAGAAAGAAAAGCAAACATGCTTACTTCCTCCATAACCTCGCCAACTTTAGCGCAACGGCATGCTGCATGTGATGTCGTTGTTATTGTTCGTTTGCGCATACGGGTCAGTTCGGAACAGCAAACAGTTCACACTGGTATCTGATATAGGCCACATTTTAAAAGGTAATGTGAACAGCCAAACAAAAAAATCAGATCTGAGCAAAATATCCGAATTGAGCATTAAGACTTGCAGTGTGAACGCGGCCATAATGTTTTCGAGTTAGGGTTAGGGTTAGGTCTAGGGTAAGGGTTAGGGTTAGGGTTAGGGCTAACCCTAAGCCGGTATAATATTTCCTTCATTACTAAAGATTTTAAACTTCAGCAAAGTCTGCAGAGCTGCAGTAGATCTGAGATAATCTGAGACAAGAAAGCGACGATTTTCTAATTTTCGACACCGCAAACGACAATTTTATATTAACGTGTTTATTCTAAAGCATTACGCACGGACTTACGTCGGACCGATACGGTGAAGCTTTCTGTAAGGAAATTAACGTTATTTCTGGAAGGAGTCTCCAGTTTCAAGCTTCTCCTGAAAGTTTTCCACCAGGAGGAAATCTTCAGGTTTGTCTTTTGGTTTTTAATTCGAAAAAAAGTGACGCTGGTAAGAAAACAACTATTAACAGCTACTGTAGTTTAAGCGATAACAGGAACTAACTTTAAACATTAAAAATGAGTATAATAAATAAAATAATTCTTAGCTTTGTGGTATAAGAGGAATAAAACACTGCTTGAGATGCTTTTAAGAATCAACTCTGAGGTAGAAAAACTCTTTTGTTTTATTTCTTATGTAGTTAAACAATAAGTGGAATAAAATAGAACGATCGTCTAAACGTCTGAGTGTTCGAACACGTTGTTACAGGAAAAACAAGACAAAGATTTTCTTTTGTGTCTCAACTGTTTAATTTCTATCAAAAAAGAGTTTTTTGGTTATGGAATAAATTTACAAATATTATATTTACGCTTTTCTTTTGTCTTTTAATATGAATCCAGGTCATTAAGTAAGATTTGAGAGTTCTGTGTGTCCTGCTATAGCTCTGATAGATATTTAAGAGGGTTTCTTACATCATTGTGTAGAGAATTAATTCAATTTAATTTTCATACAGTTTGACTTATGAAGAGATAAATATCTGACGTGTGACTGACGTGACAAGATACATTATTGCATGTTGTTAAGCATCATTTGTAATATTCTGACCTAATGAATATGTACTGGGCGCCAAAGCGATGTCAGTAAACGTAAAGGTCTGAAGCTGAAAGACTATAATAAAGTGCTTATCGCAAGACTGTTTGCCATACGAGAAAAAAACAACAGCTACAGTCTGCCTTGTACTGACATGCCACATGTTTCCTTGCGATAAAACTCAACACAACATTCTACAGACTTTTATAGTTCTATACCTTTACATTCTCATGACAAAAAAGTAAGGTGGGAGTACAGTAAGTCACACATGTGCAAGTCACAAGTAAGTCTCGAGTCATGAATGTCAAGTAAAAGTCAAGTCGAGTCTTTTTTTTAATATTTGTCAAGCAAGTCTCAAGTCTCAAATTTGTGACTTAATTCTGACTCGAGTCAAGTCGAGTCCCCCATCTCTGAGTCATTTAACTCAAGTCCGAGTCAAGTCTCGAGTCATGAATGTCAAATCAAAGTCAAGTCGAGTCTTTTTTTAATATTTGTCAAGCAAGTCTCAAGTCTCAAATTTGCGACTTAAGTCTGACTCGAGTCAAGTCATATGACTCGAGTCCCCCATCTCTGATCATTAATATTTGTCATTATAAGCATCTGAACCTCTGAAGGTGTTTTTTTTTTTTTTTTTAGATAAGACTAAAGTGTTTGGCTTGAGTCACGTTTTTCTATCGTTTTTTTTTCCCCCACACGTTTCATCTGACTTACAAACAGACACCGATAAATCTTTGAATCATCTGTTTCTGAGGTAAGTCCTAAGTACATTAAAATCACTAACCGAGACCTAATAATCACTAACCGAGACCTAACAAAGCCATTAAAACCGACACCATGGTTTAAAAATACAAACAGCTAAATAAAAAGCTCTCTAATGTCCCTTTTCCACTGAGGCAGTTTGAGTGCAGGTTCGGAGCCTAATTTAGAACCAGTTCTTTCTTTTTCGACAGCCAAAGCACCGGCTCTGAACCAGGAAAAGTGGTTCTTAAGTAGCACCAAAACGTTGCTGGTCTAGACTTAAGAACCGCTTGTGTCAGGGGCTGTGGGCGGGGCTACTGTTAGCGCCTTTGATAATATACCTTAAGTATACTAATGTTTAATACACTTTTACTTTACCGCGATATGATCAGTTATCAGTACACATGATAGTAAGTAGCTACATGCTAAGGCTAACTTTTTTCCTGTGTTAATGATAAAATAACGTTATGTACTTTCTCGATTACAACCTCAGTTTATACAGATTACATGGAGCTGCACGTACACGTTGGATTCGCCACGTTTGGGTGTTAATGTAGGTTCACAAAGCCATGAGCATTAACAGTAAAGCAACATCCACCATTCATGTGTTTGTGTTTGCCGCTGCTGCGCTAACGTTGCTGTGTAACGTGACACGTATACAGTGACGTCAGACTCGGCTCTGTGATGCTCTCTAACCGATGGAAAGGCAAACCGGTTCTTAGAAGGTTCGCCAGTGGAACCAACTTTGAACCAGCACCAGCGCTAGCTCTGAACCAGCACCCGGTTCTTTTTGGTGGAAAAGGGGCATAATGGGTCTATGAACTGAACCCGTATAAACATGCTGCTGATTTACTCAAACAGTTCAACTAACTAACAAAACCCCTCACCGCAATGTAAAGACAATGCAATGCTAAATGCTAACAATTTCTCTTTTCGATGACGGACCAAAAACCTGTAATAAACATTACCGTTTAACTGAAGCCTATTTATTTTCATAATGAAGTGGTCTGAGAAATGTCGATAGAGATTTCAGCCAAATCACGAGTTCTGTTTTTCTGCCTATACAGTAATATACAGTACCATGACACCTTAACTTTAAAAACGTATAAATAAATTACACCAAAACAACGTTAATGTTATTTTAATCTTCTTTAGACTGCCTTGCTTCAAATCCACGCTGATAAAGGAGCCAGTTTGCTTTAACAGGTCTAAAACCATCCACCGATTGGTGGAGAGATCGGTGCCATACTGTAGTATTCGGTTTATAATCATATACATGTTTCAGTTCATATATAGAATAAAATGACTGTTTTTAACTTGTGCTATTGGGATACAATTCTGTATGAAACTGATTTTATCATTATAATTGCATTGGTGATTTAAAAAAAAATCCAACCTTTTTTTTATTTACATTTAAACTTATCTAGTGTCTTAAGTCTTTCATCACTACAGAACTACTGACCTAATACACACATGCAAGATATATACTGTAGTGGTGGGTAGTCTAGATGTCGTAGCCTAGTGGTTAAGGTGTTGGTCTAGCAATCGGAAGGTTGTGAGTTCGATTCCTACGTCCACCAAGCTGCCACCGTTGGGCCCCTGTGCAAGGCCCTTAACGCTCAGCTTTATGAAAATGAGATAAAAATGTAAGTCGCTCTGGATAAGGGCGTTTGCTAAATGCTGTAAATGTAAATATATGAGGGCCACATTTTATACTTGTATATATTATACATCATTTATACGCTCGTAACATTTACTGACTGAGCTTTAAACTTGCACACGGCCATGGGCTGAAAAAACAACAGCTAATACACGCAGCCAAGTTTTGCTTTCCCAGAGTTTCGCTTTGAAACCGTTTCAATATCAGTCTTGGCAACAATGATTCATAGCAATTATAATTTGAACTGTAATGTATTCTAGTGAAAGCAATATGTGCTAATTCTCTGGCCAAATGCATTACTTTAAACCCAACTCTTTTAATCGCAACCAGATTCCCCGACCAACACATTATCTGTACTGTAGGTTATTATTTGAATCTTTTTTTTCTTGGAAGTCCATAAACTAAATTTATATTTAAAAAAAAAAAACACATCATATTTCCATTGTACTTTTTCTGTACAACATACTGAATGCTTAGACATCGTATTTATTTTTAGGTTTATTTTGTATCGTATGCTTCGAGATGGTCGGTTTTGGTCTATCGTACATTATTGTATATTCACCATGTGCAAAACTTAATGTTTATTTTATTTCAAAATACTAAGACAACACAAATTACAGAACCGTAATAAAATTTTAATATATTTTTTATGAAACAAGATGTAAACATAATGGTGAAGATTTCTGTATGGAAAATGAACCAATGCAGATCAACTGTGAACAAATACACCTGAGAACAGGACTCGTTGCCCATCAAGATTTGCATAATACAATAAATAAAAAATGATACCAGCAGTTAAAGGGTCAAGTCAGATTCCTGAATGCTGATTATTTGATTTTTTTTTAATCTTGTTTACACCTTTTGTCTTGTTTACACCGTTTTATCTTGTTTACACCGTTTTATCTTGTTTACACCTGGTCTTTTCATATGTCTTGTAGCTGGGACGTGAAACCCGATTGCTGCTGTATTAATATATAGATCAGCTCATGACATGCAATATTATTTTTCCTTGTAGTTAGTTATTTCAGTTATGTCAAGATACAAATGCACACACTACACTTGTATAGCATTTAGCTACAAAATGTCTGACAGGTTGGAGCAATCAGGCTTAAATCGATTTTATTGAGTCTTTGGTGCACTTCTTTGTAATGTAGATTAATGTCTATATAACGAGATATAACCCTGAAGCATGAAAAGATCAAGTGTAAATGTAGCCAAGCAGTAAAGGTTTACCACAAGAAAACTACCAGTATATAAAGAAAACATTAGAACAAGGCACATTAAAGTCCTCTGTGTTCGTCTGTAAACAAATAAATTAGTCTTCTGCAACAATTCCCTTAGAAACTCGTACTGGCCTTGGAGGTATTTGTGATGATGATGATGATGATGATGACGATGATGATGTTGTGACCTAGACCTGTGACCATTACATGCTAGACTAGTCAAGGTCTATAGGTTGTGCTGCTAATCGTTGGCTATAGAATAATTACAGTGAAGAGCTAAAATGTTTTAAGGAAATAAACATTATTAAATAAACACGATCACTGCTGAAAATCGAACATGATTCGCCAGAAAGATAGACGACGGAATGCCGTACATATTTTAAATCATTCTGTGATACTAGAATATAAAAATAAGTAGCACCATATTGACTAAGCAGTGGAATGACTGTCTATGGTCACTGAGCAAAGTGCTTGGATTTAATCTTTCATACCGAAATGATAACTAGACCTTTCTGAAATTTTAACACAGCTTTCACTTCTCATTAAAGGTGGGGTCTCTGTTGTTTGAGAAATGCGGGGACGACAAACAAAACAAAAACAAAACAAACGTGTAGCCGATGAGCAGAAAGGGGCGTGTCTTGTCAATATGGGCGGAGAGAGCGTTCAGTGCGCATGTGTGACATTAGCAGAAAGCGGTTTTAACATTGACATGGAGGATAAAAACAAAGAAAGAAAGCGAAGAAAGGCTTACGATAAGGTAAGAAGTAGGACGTGTTAATATAGGATCAGCTTTCCAGCACTGGAGAGAACTGAAGGAGCAGGAAGGCCTGCGATGGGACGCCGAGGCGCTTTTTTCCTTCTATGTATGTGTGGGCGGAGCTATCAATACAGGGGTGGGACCCATTTGGGTTAGGGGCGTGTTTGTTTTGGTGATTTCAAATGTCAACATTGGCTTTCAAACAACGGAGACCCCACCTTTAAGTGCATTAGAGTTTTGGTGTGATCCAGATAATTAATGTTAATTAATAAAGAAAATAGTTTATTAGCAATGTTTAGCAGAAATAAATGTAGTCCCTCATGGTGAGGTTCGTTTTAGCACTAAGGGGTTTTTATATGTTAAAAAATATAACTGCATTTCGTGTTCAATTTTTCTAAACTACTTTCTTTTCGCTAACAACAACAGCATCATTACACTGTCCTGTACATGTTGTCATGTGCGATTTGGTCAGCACCAGTGAATAAAATATTAAATATTAAGCATTAAAATGGTTAAATGAATACATAAGACATTCACTGTACAAAGATACACATACAATATACAATAATAATAATAATAATAATAATAATAATAATAATAATTTGTTGCTGGTTGATAAACATATTAAAACTCTTATGCACAAATATACATTTTGTGTTCTTTGAATACAAGTTGCACCACCACAAATTCTACTTCACAATAATATCATTGTAAATAAATATCACAATACTCCCAATAAAATAATCGGCGTTGTCAGACAACACAGGCCTGATCATTTAAAGCTTGTGTTTAGAACCTTTTGGAACAGATTGTGGCTCCATGTGTTTGTAATGATGTGATGCCCGTCGGGGAGCCACGTGTTTGTTTCTAATTAATCAGCACTACAGCCGCTTGGGTGGGCAGCAAACCCTGCTAGTGCTACATGCTAACGTTAAGCTTAAATGTTTAAATGTCTCCCTGAAGAACTTTTCAAGCTTTCTAAAAACACTTGACTGAGTTTCAGGAAAAAAAAAAGTCAGGAGTAAATTGTCCTTACAACTTAATCACAACAACAAATCACAGTTGTACTGAATTGTGGCTCAAAAGTGAAATAAACCCAGCTGAACATATGGCACTGGAGTTAATTTAGAAAGAAAAAAAAAAAGACATCAGTGAATTCAGTACATTTAGATGTGGTACAGTGGATAAGAGCACGTGGCAAAGAATGAGACAAAAGGAAGAGTGTAAAAGAAAAAAGAAATACTATCGTACCGGCTTCCATGGTCTCCTGTGCCAGGAAGCGCTGCCGGGGCACGGCTGCATGTTGCACCGCTCCACGTCGGGAGGTTTGTCGAGCATGTCACAGTTGTGCTCGTTCAGCCTCTGCCCGTTCGAACGCTGGCACACTACTAGCCGAGTCCGCTGCCCGCCGCCACAGGACAGACTGCACTGGGGAGGTGAAGTGAGACAGAACGTTTTTGGCACAATGTTGATGAAACACAGATTAATATCGGCAGTATGAGTAAAAACCCTTCCACATGTCCTCATGTTACAGCAGAGCACTTAATAACAACACAAATTATAATGAGATTAATATAAAGTTTATAGTGTTTACATATAGACAGGATTTTAGATTGAGTTGCTATTAACAAATCAAGCTGATTTTATAACATATAATAATAGTCATAATCCAAATAAAGAATTAAAAGAAGAAACTCTTAGCAATTCAGTGCTGGGGAATTTAACGAGTAAATATCGATTAAAGGTGGGGTCTCCGTTGTTTGAGAAACGCTTCAGAAAACTGCGTCGGGACGCCAAAGGAAACAAAAACAAAACAAACGTGTAGCCGATGAGCAGAAAGGGGCGTGTCTTGTCAATATGGGCGGAGAGAGTGTTCAGTGCGCATGTGTGACATTAGCAGAAAGCGGTTTTAACATTGACATGGAGGATAAAAACAAAGAAAGAAAGCGAAGAAAGGCTTACGATAAGGTAAGAAGTAGGACGTGTTAATATAGGATCAGCTTTCCAGCGCTGGAGAGAACTGAAGGAGCAGGAAGGCCTGCGATGGGACGCCGAGGCGCTTTTTTCCTTCTATGTATGTGTGGGCGGAGCTATCAATACAGGGGTGGGACCCATTTGGGTTAGGGGCGTGTTTGTTTTGGTGATTTCAAATATCAACATTGGCTTTCAAACAACAGAGACCCCACCTTTAAATGTTTGATCTTGTGTTGATAAACTCTGTGTTTTTTTTTCTTGTGTAGATACAAGTTTAAAACGGCTCCACTGTCAGGACTGCTCACCTCTCCCCAGATGCCGTAGTTCCATAGAGGACACGGTCCTGAGTCACAGCTCTTTGACTCACTAGGTTTGACTCTCTCATCACAGTAATTAGTGCTGCGACCTTCTGAGTCCTGACACACCACCACTCTCCTCTGGAAACCCCCATCACATGTACTGGAGCACTGTAATGGGGTAAATCGTGCCAAATGGATTGTTCATCAAAACGAGAAGCGCAGCCTGTCCTTCGCAAAATAATTAGCAAAACTACTGCTGCCAAGTATGTGTGTTAATACATGACAAATAAGAAGGGACATTACCGATCCCCAGGGCCCAGTCCTCCACTGGTGGTCTGTTGAGGGAACGTTCCAGCTACTGTGCCCTGGATGACTGCGAGGGTCAGGAGGAAAGTAGGGCTGGTTATTAGGCAAGAGCTGGTAGGCTGAGTGACACGGAGCTGGGGCACACTCCTGCTCTGAGCTGGGCTTCTCATCCAGGTGGCAAAAAGACTCATCCACCTGCTGGTTGTAGTTCATACACACCACCTGCCGTTTAGCGTGACCCACACCACATGACACAGAACACTGCAGAGGGGAAAGAAGAGGTGGAGTAGGTAAACTTTACAGAGTATCTGAACAGGAAAATTTAAATGATATGCAAATGAGTGAGTGAGTGAGTGAGTGAGTGAGTGAGTGAGTGAGTGATGAAGCGAGTGAGTGAGGGAGTGAGTGAGGGAGTGAGTGAGTGAGTGAGTGAGTGAGAGAGTGAGTGAGGGAGGGAGTAAGTGAGTGAGTGAGTGAGTGAGTGAGTGAGTGAGGGAGGGAGTAAGTGAGTGAGAGAGTGAATGAGAGAGTGAGTAAGTGATTGAGCAAGTGAGTGAGTGAGTAAGAGTGCGAGCAAGCGAGTGAGAGAGTGAATGAGTGAGTGAGTGAGGAAGTCAGTGAGTGAGTGAGTGAGTGAGTGAGTGAGTGAGGGAGTAAGTGAGTGAGTGAGTGAGTGAGTGAGTGAGTGAGTGAGGGAGGGAGTAAGTGAGTGAGTGAGTGAGTGAGTGAAGGAGCGAGTGAGTGAGGGAGGGAGTAAGTGAGTGAGTGAGTGAATGAGAGAGTGAGTGAGTGAGTGAGTGAATGAGAGAGTGAGTAAGGGATTGAGTGAGCGAGTGAGTGAGTGAGTGAGGGAGCGAGTGAGTGAGTGAGTGAGTGAGTGAGTGAGTGAGTGAGGGAGCGAGCGAGCGAGCGAGCGAGTGAGTGAGTGAGTGTGACTACACACAGGTGACCATTCTCCCTCTCTCCACTGGCCACAGGGGCTGAAGCACACTGAGGTTTCTGGGGGTCGAGGAAGATGGGCGCAGTAAATCTCATCAGCTATACGTCCATGAGAGTCTCTGCAACTGACATAACGTGCTCTCTCACCCTTACCACAGGAAACAGAGCACTGGACACACACACACACACACACACACACACACACACACACACACACACACAGAGTGCACTGGTTAACAGACATTTTGGGAAATGTTGAAAGTGAAGAACTTAATGACTGAAATGAGTTTTAGGTTAGAAGTAAAGCAGGTCTGCACTGAAATGAGGTGTGCAGAATAACTAAAGGCTGCTATTGACGCGTGTGTGTGTGTGTGTGTGTGTGTGTGTGTGTGTGTGTGTGTGTGTGTGTAAACACACCGCATTATCAGTAACAAGCATCTTTACTACATGGCACATGGCATAAATTGGTTAACTTTTTTCTGATGGACCACACAGTCTCTTTCTCATGCAAGCAGCTTAAACAGTTTAAATTCACACACAGAAACCCTTTACACTGTACCACAAAGTGTGTGTGTGTATGTGTGTGTGTGTATGTGTGTGTGTGCGCGTGCGCGTGCGTTACTCACTGTAGTCCAGGACCCGAATCTCCACTGGGTGTGTAAGTGCCCAGATGCTGCAGGTCGTGGAGTGCTGAGTGCTGATGATGTACGAGGACAAGCAGGCAAATCACATTCCTGCACACACACACACACACACACACACACACACACACACGAAACATCATGTGACACCACAGGGATACAGTTTGCTTCTTCCTCTGTGTCATTTGGTTTTGTGTACCTGGCTATCTTGTGGTCTTGATGCTGCATTACACTCTCGGTCATCCATGGTCTTGCCATAAACACCAGACACACACCTCACTGCTCGCATCTGGTATCCATGGCCACAGGTCACAGTACACTGTACACAGGTATGTAAAGACATATAGATATATACAGTATAGTGATCACAGTCAGTGATGTGTTCATGCTCCGCCTCTCATTACACTGCATTAAACATCAGAGACCAATCAATGACATCAATGTAATCAACTTACATACGTCTAAATAATATGAGTGTTTACTTTACACAATCCAGAGCTATCATTCGGATGATGTCATATGCTCATATTTACTCGCCTCGGGAAATATTGGCACCCTAGCGGTCCTCTAGCTTTCAAAAGTATTGGCACACTATCTGTCCACTCACCTCCAAAAAGCATCAGCCTTTGGGAATAATTGATTCGTCAAAGTTTGTTGTGACAAATCTATTTCATTAATATTCTACTAACACCTTAATTAAACCCTGAACTTACCCTAATTAAAATAAAACATCCTATAAATAAAAAAACACACACACACACACACACACAACCCACACCCTCCCCTAACAGACACAAACACACAGTCACACACACTCACACGCGCACACTCACACACACGCACACACATGCGTGCACACACACACACTCCACACCCTCCCCCAGCACACACACTCCACACCCCCAACACACACACACACACACACACACACATGCGTGCACACACACTCCACACCCTCCCCCAGCACACACACTCCACAACCTCCCCAGCACACACACACTCCACACCCCCCAACACACACACACGCACACACATACTCCACACCCTCCCCCAGCACACACACTCCACACCCTCCCCCAGCACACACACTCCACAACCTCCCCAGCACACACACACACTCCACACCCCTAACACACAAACACACACAACCCACACCCTCCCCTAACACACACACTCTCACACACACACTCACGCACAAGCACACACTCACACACCCTTCCCAGCACACCCACACTCTCCCCTAACACACACACGTATGCATGCACATACACAACCCACACCATCCCAGACACACACACAATCGCACACACAGTCACAACACACACACCCACTCTTTCTCTCTGACATGACCAATATCTGCCTCGACACAAGACGTGTTAAGTGTTTAAAAGTCACAGAGGAAGTTCTCGAGTATGTGTTTATCTGGTTAGCAAATTTATGATCACACAGACTGAGGTCTCATGCACACACCATACATCAGGCAAGCTTGGATTTTTTGTGAATATATCAATTATATCACTATTTAATTTTAACGCTAGCTTCTACACGACATGGCCAATCAGTTCACACTAAATTTAATAGTAGTGGCAACTGTTTCAACATGAGCTCAACAGATGTCTGTGAACAGCTACGGTCTTTCTTATAGCCGTGTCCAACCAGACAGCAGGGATAACCAGGGATGGCTGTGGAATTCGAAGGGAATCTGGGAATCTGATCTCTTGATAAAGAAGCCGTTCGAAAGCTCAGATAACAAAGAAGCTTGTAAGAAGAATTCTGAAATAGACTCCAATGAAAGCGTTAGCGTAGGCATGCTAAGGGTTACGGCTTGACTAGCGTACGTGCGTGTGGTCCGACAAAGTGTCACAGATGAATATATTCATGTGGATAGTTTGACAAATGGAGTGTGTGAAGTGACATGTGTGTGTATCTGAAAGAATACATCTGATGGTGCAGTGAGTTATGGGCTGCTCTGTCTAGACCTTCATTTCCTCTGATCCAGTCTCACTTCATATCACACACACACACACACACACTCACACACACATGCATACATTTACATTTCTGGCATTTAGCAGACAACTTTATCCAGAGTGATCGGAGGGTTAAGGGCCCTGCTCAGGGGCCCAGCTTGATGGACCTGGGATTCAAACTCATGACCCTCCGATAAGTAATAACTAACACCTTAACTACTAGGCTACCACACACACGTACACACACACACACTCACTCACTCTGTATTTGTTCTATGTAACACCCTGGTACTGGAGAAACGTTGTCTCATGTCTCACAGCTGTATATGGTTGAGATAACAATAAAAGCTTCTGCAATTGACTTGACACACTCACACACACTCACACACACACTCACAATTACACACTCACAATTACACACGCACAATTACACACGCACAATTACACACGCAAACACACTCATAATTACACACGCACACACACACTCACAATTACACACGCACAATTACACACGCACACACACACTCACAATTACACACGCACAATTACACACGCACAATTACACACGCACAATTACACACGCACACACACACTCACAATTACACACTCAATTACACACGCACACACACACATGCACACACACACTCACAATTACACACTCACAATTACACACACACAATTACACACGAACACACACACACTCACAATTACACACTCACAATTACACACGCACACACACTCACAATTACACACTCAATTACACACGCACACACACACACATACACACATGCACACACACACTCACAATTACACACACACATATGCACACACACACTCACATGCGCACACACACACTCACATGCGCACACACACACTCACATGCGCACACACACACTCACATGCGCACACACACACTCACATGCGCACACACACACTCACATGCGCACACACACACTCACACTCACATGCACATATACACACACACACACACACACACACACTCACTCACCGTACTCCAGGCCCCGACCTGCCAGGCAGCACACTCTGAATGCACACAGCTGCCTATGGCTCGGGGTTTGGTATCGGTATCACAAAGCTCATCACTGAGCCGCTCCTCTGCCAAAACACAGAACACCTGTCTGCGCTTCACTCCCTTCCCACACGTCACCGTGCACTACACACACATCAGAGTAGAAACAATTCGTATAGTTTAAGTGTTTATTAAGCATGCAACATTATTTACGTTGTAAATACAACAGGGGTTAAAATGCACAACACCGATATTGTTTTTCACAATGTGGACAAAATGCCCCAAAATATTCATTATCCAGCTGCAAGGAGAACCAAAAAGCTATGCAATCACTGCAAACAATATCACTGTGCAGAAAAAAAACTAGCAGAGTGAATTGTTTATCAGACACTAAAATCAGAAAGAGTTTAATTATCCATATGTTTGTTAAGTTTACTGAGTGGAGATGTCTATTTGTCATTTATGTACAGTAATTAAGGCTATATAAAACTTTAGGGATTTTGTGGCATGGAAAAGTCTTTTTTTGCCCAAAGGACTGACAGCTTTGTGGTTTCTTGGTAGCATGGCAATTAAAAAAAAAAATAATTAATTAATTAATATTATTAATAATAATTGCTAATAATTATTGCTATAAATATTATTTAATAAAGTTAATTGACAAAACGTATGATGTTCTTTAATTAACACAAAAATGCTGTATCAGCGTTCCTCGTCATGGTTTATTTTTTGCATATCACTACACAATGACAGTGTGTGTGTAAAGTCTACCTCTGTCCACTCGCTGATGGACCAGTCAGGACATGGCGTGTCATTACAGGGCTCAGCGACGGCCCTCTGGTACTCGCTACACTCTCGCTCTGCCAGTCTGCGGCCGAGGTTATTCATGCAGTAGGACTCCCGTGTGCGAGTGCCTCGGCCACAGCTCTTAGAACACTGCGAGCACAATTTCACATTGGGTTCTTCATAACTGAAAACTACAGCCTTGGCAATTTTCCAAAAAAACCTTTTTGAGCTGATGGAAGCATGTGCATGGACTTGAGGAACCCTAATCATATTGCATCGTCCAAGATCAGAAGCTTTCTGTTGCACAGGTGAAGGGGCTTTTTACACCTGGTCTCTTCATGCGTTTTCTGTGATCCGATAGCTATCCGACGGTAAAAAGACCAGGTCTAAATGCCCTCCGAAACGTTTTCGAGACGGATATAAATCCGATGGTACAAACCCCTTCAGGAGGTGGTCTGGGACGCATTTCAGATGAAACTGGACAGGTGTAAATGAATGAGGATGTTCAAGCCACATACGTCAGCGCTATACTCCTCCCAAACGGAAGTACGTCACTCGCAGGTGACTCACGAGTCGTGCATCGCGCCAGAAACAAATATGTTATACCCACCAGCGCTGGCTCCGATCTTTCACCCAGGTGTCTCTTTGGGTCATAAAATGCGCTGCTGCCGCCGGCGAAAGTGCAGCAAACAGTAAATGCTGTTTTTTGTAGCAACCGCACACACCAAAGCGTGTTCCATTTCAATTACCCCGGAAATGAGGTCAAATATATTAGCATTTTGGGCGGGAGTAGAAAGATCGGATCGATATCCGATTCACCGAGACGCGTTTATGTGGCCTAATGTAAATGGAACAGTTTTAACAAATCAGATAGCGATCGGATCAGAGAAAACACATGAAGTGACCGGGTGTAAAAAGACCCGAAGAGTCTGAGGTTGAGATTACGGTATCAGTAACTGTAACCTATACCTACTGTAAGTAGTTGTCACAAGAACATAAGACATAAATCTAAACAGAAGATAAAACCTGAGGCCTACCTGAGACCAGGCGCTGTACTGCCAGCTCTTCAGCATACAGTCTCCGTGGCAGAGTTCACGGCTATGAGGTTTATTCAGATCTGCACACGCTCGAGATTCCACTCTCGCACTTTCTCTCTTCACTCGGCTGTAGCGCATGCACATCACTTCTAGCGTATGATACCCAGGCCCACATTTAGTGGAGCACTCACTCTTACCCGCCACGTGCCACCTAGACATAAAGGTGAGAAGTTTTAGACAGAGAAAAGGAGCTGGAGGACAAGTAACAGTCATATTTTTTGAATTACTGATTACATGAATAAACATGTTCTTTAACCTAATATCTATCTGCTGCCTTTGTATAATGTATGCAAATTTACCACAGGGAATTAATTACCATTAAAGGTGGGGTCTCCGTTGTATGAGAAATGCTTCATAAAACCGCGTCGGGCCGCCAAACAAAGCAAAAACAAAGCTAACGTGTAGCCAATGAGCAGAAAGGGGCGTGTCTTGTCAATATGGGCGGAGAGAGTGTTCAGTGCGCATGTGTGACATTAGCAGAAAGCGGTTTTAACATTGACATGGAGGATAAAAACAAAGAAAGAAAGAGAAGAAAGACTTACGATAAGGTAAGAAGTAGGACGTGTTAATATAGGATCAGCTTTCCAGCGCTGGAGAGAACTGAAGGAGCAGGAAGGCCTGCGATGGGACGCCGAGGCGCTTTTTTCCTTCTCGATAGGTGAGTAACGTTGGTTTTGTTTTGTTACACAGAACTAATATATGTCTTTGTCCTTTACATGATTATGCTTGTGTGTCATTTTTGCTTGTTTGTTTATCTGCAATCGTATTGTTCTTCCCTTCAGCTATGATAAAGACACATTTCTTTCCAGTAGTCGCCTGGGTTACGTATGTATGTGTGGGCGGAGCTATCGATACAGGGGTGGGACCCGTTTGGGTTAGGGGCGTGTTTGTTTTGGTGATTTCAAATGTCAACATTGGCTTTCAAACAACGGAGACCCCACCTTTAAGGACAAAAAAAAAATCAAACATACCTGTTTATGTGACTATATTATGCAAAATATGTATTTTTGTAGTAAATGTGTTAGATGTAAATGATGCTTTCAATCTGTCCTTTTAGGTGGATCTGCTTTTTTAGAGGAAAGTGTTTGAAGTTTTAAGAGAAAGCATGAGCAACCAGACAGCCATAGAGTTATACACAAACAGTAAGAGGTTAATACTGAAGTGCAATTAGACCTCAATCATTACAGTATTATGCACCAGCTGGACACAAATAAAGAGTGGGGGCCGAGATGGGATTGAAAAAACAAGGACTATTAAAAAACCCTAACTACTGAAACTAAATATTAAATTCAATTCAATTCAATTCTAGTTTATTTGTAAAGCGCTTTTCACAAGTGACGTCGTCTCAAAACAGCTTTACAGAACATTAACATAGAACAAAAGGTTAATATAAAGAATAATATAATACAAAAATTCAAGATTAATATTATATATATTTAAATGTGTTTGTATTTATCCCCAATGAGCAAGTCTGAGGTGACTCAGGTGACTGTGGGGAGGAAAAACTCCCTTAGATGGTAAAGGAAGGAACCTTGAGAGGAACCAGACTCAAAGTGGAACCTCATCCTCATATGGGTGACACTGGGGGTGTGATTATAAATATACAGTCTGATAAATGTTGTATAGATGCAGAAGACCACATGGAGTTCACATCTCCTCTTTAGTATCGCAGAGTCTAACTGGAGCTGGTAGATCTGTAGATGCCTCAGGACTCACAAATTCAGCCTCATCTCAGCGGAGGTCCGTATTATTAACTATAAGAACTCTATTATTAACTCAAGTATTAACTCTAAGAACTTTATTCATTTATTATTATACATCTGTGGTATATAGTTACATACATATTTTGAATGATTAACATCATTTTTGTCCTTGCTAATCATCAAAACACTACAGACTGCAAGTGATTTGTGATTAAGATGAAAATTTGCTGTATCCCTCAAGAATTTGGAGGCTTGGGACAGAATATAAAACCAGATATGAGTGTGTGCATCTTTGTGTTTGTGATTTTGTGTGTGAACGTATACCTAAGTTCACAGTCTATATTACAAGACTCCATAACTCCTCTCGGTCGAGGAAGATGCTCACACCTCTGATCTGACACCATCAGGCGATCACTTTTACGTACACACACTGGTTTTCTCCGGCGTTCTCCTAGTACAGGACACACACACACACACACACACAATTATGAGGATGTCAAGTGTATGGATGTTGGAAGGTACTGTAGAAGGCTTGCAGTCTAATGAAGAGTTTTTCAGTAGTGAGAGATCCAAATGCTTACTAGTAAAAAGGTTACTGTTGAACCTCACCTTGGCACATGCGACTACACTCCTGCCAGGGGCCCGAGGGGTCCCAAACAAACTGCTCTTGGTGTTCCTCTATAGGAATGTTAAAGGAATAGCGCACATCAGGGCTATAGAGGTTCCCCACACACAACACCTGGAAGGGAGATTAGAATAAAATCCAGATCACCTGAACTCATAAAGCCGCTGTATAAATCACGGAGAGCTTCAGACGTCTGGCTCGATTCTGTGCTCGCCGACGTCGAAGCTTTCATACTGACCTGTAGAATGAGCTCAACTTCCACGCGCTCAGTGCAGTTAATTCGTTCCTCTGTGGTGTTTGAGCCGCTGTACTCAATCAGAGTTCCTTTGAAGGAGATTTCCCTTTTAAACATTGACACGACAAAGTTCCCGTTCAGCAGGAAATTGGACTGGCTGTCGGAAAGCGCTGGGAAAATACACGAGCAATATAAAAAATTAGGAAACGTTTAAGATAACAAAAATAATCCTGACTTGATTTGCACTCGATATAATTACCTACAGTAGATATTAGTAGACTAATAGTAGATACAGGACATGCAGGACAGCGATCTTTTCATACACGATATGTTTGCTATTGTAAATATGCTGCTTACTGCTTGTGTGTGTTTTCTTCCTGCACATGTGTATAGCATGTGTAGCTCCACAGCGGTGTTTGTTTCATCACGCTTTACTCGGCTTCTTCTACAACGCGAGCGGTTTAAGCAAATGTTGCTCTCTTCTTAACACATTCATTTACTTTCACTCCTTATAATGGTCTTCCATCAACCACTTCCCTTCCATCTGTCTTTAATTACACCTCTCTGCCCCTCATTTATCTTTCTCCGTCTGTCTCTGACACTCCGTTTGCTTTCCCTTCACCCCTGCGTTCCCTGAAATTTCTAAGACGTCGTGAAGGCCGTTTCTCAGAGGAAACGCTCCGGACGTATAATAAATACAGACGTTCTGATTATTATATATTAGCTAAAGATTTTAAATAATAAATAAAACAAAACAAAGACCAGAGTTCAGTAAGTTATGAACACATGGGAACATGCTGTAATCGAACGTATAGTTACGAATAGCCGATACAGAAGGGAGTAGAACATACTGGGGCATGGTGTTATAGAAAAATAATCAACAACAGGATAATGTGATTATCCTGGCTGAGGTTTTATTTCTCTTACAGTATATGATATGATAATGTATTAATATTAATATTAATCCTGCAGCAGGAAATAATGTCAGAGCCATGCTTTGTCAAAAGGGTATTTTAAGCAACAACTTCTGATCAGAATTGGAGAATTCAGCAGGACTGTAGAATAACTTCTTTTTGTTAGCTTTAGTTATGATTTATTAAGTTCAAGGTTTGTTCATGTTAAAGTTAGTAAAACCTCAATATTCTGTAAAACCTTACAAATGTAGTGCGAATTAAACATTTGGGATGAAATCGTTGTATAAAAAGGTCAACATACCGAGGTAGTTATCATCTTCTGGAGTCCCTGAGTAGCTGACTTGTCTTATATCGATGTTGGTTGCAAAGGCTGGGATTCGGACCACAACATTATAACCTTTGAGATGGGAAGAAAAAAGAAAAGTGAAAATTCTATATATTTCTATACACTCAGAAGGGCAGTGATGGTTATTTTTTCATTTTTCATGACACTTTGAGTTAATAGCTTCAGTACGTGTTATGGCCTAGTTCTGTTAAATCAAACGCACGCTTTAGGCTTGAAATGTCACACATGGAAATGTAAACACAGGAAGGAAAGAGAAGAATAAAAAACAAAGAAATAAAAAGATTTGCCCTCCCACACAACTTCATCACCCTCCTGAAGGCCCACCCACAAACACAAAGACAGGAGGGAAAACGAAAAGAAGTAATTACGGCTTAGAACTTAGGGGTATCCTGTAATTTCCTACAAGTGTTCCAGAGTAGTACTGAGAAGAGAAGAGAAGAGAAGAGAAGAGAAGAGAAGAGAAGAGAAGAGAAGAGAAGAGAAGAGAAGAGAAGAGAAGAAGAGTAGAGAAGAGAAGAAAAGAAAAAAGAAGAAAAGAGAAGATAAAAAAGAGAAGAGAAGAGAAGAGTAGAGAAGAGAAGAGAAAAGAATAGAAAAGAAGAGAAGAGAAGAAAAGAGAAGAGAAGAGAGAAGAAAAAAGAGAAGAGAAGAGTAGAGAAGAGAAAAGAAGAAAAGAGAAGAGAAGAGAAGAGAAGAGAAGAGAAGAGAAGAGAAGAGAAGAAAAGAGAAGAGAAAAGAAGAGAAAAGAAGAAAAGAAAAGAAGAGAAGAGAAAAAAGAGAAGAGAAGAGAGGAGAAGAAAAGACAAGAGAGAAGAAAAAAGAGAAGAGAAGAGTAGAGAAGAGAAAAGAAGAAAAGAAAAGAAAAGAAAAGAAAAGAAGAGAAGAGAAGAGAAGAGAAGAGAAGAGAAGAGAAGAGAAGAAAAATAGAGAAGAGAAGAGAAGAGAAGAGAAGAGAAGAGAAGAGAAGAGAAGAGAAGAGAAGAGAAGAAAAATAGAGCGTGCAGGAGAGATTATGTTTCTGGACAGTTAGGTCCATAGATGGCAGCACTGATATAGGATTTGTCTCTTCTGCTTTATTACCCTTTATAACCCCTTAACATTCCTACCTTATTTTTGTGTCCTTGATATTAAAGCATATTATTCCATAACTACTACAAATTAAATCACGAACAAAACGCTCGAGAGTTACGAGAGTTATTCGAAAAAGAAATATCAGTTTAAAGGGTTAAAATGTATTGCCACAAATCTGTTCTCCGAGGCATCGGTGTTAAACCACAACTGAGCAAACACGCTGACTTGAGATCAGAGCCAGTGGTCTCTTTATCAGACTGTTCACACGAGAGAAACAGACCCCAGAACCCTGAGCCCAGAATACAAACATGGTACTGCAGCAGAAAGGGAACACACTCCTACTTAAAGCTCGGGGATTCCTGTGGTCTAACCTCAGATTGAAACCAAAGAGCCTCAGCTCAAGTCCAAACAATAGGAGTGTATGGGAGGCCTTGACCACAGCAATTAACATGAGTAAATAAAATTAAGCACCAAAGTCCACAGTGGGTAACTCCCTGGGATCTTTCATCTGCCAGGTTACTAGAGGACTTCTCGTTCCCTGGATATATACAGTACAGTACTGATTGTATATACAGTATAGATTCATAGAGAGTTCATGAATAACAGCTGACATAAACTAGGACAAGTGGAAACTTGTAATTACAGTATGTTCTACACACCTGTACTATAATCCTGATTTTTTCTGGTATTACTGATACTCATTACGGGGGTCACGGTGGCTTAGTGGTTAGCACGTTGGCCTCACAACCTCCAGGGTTGGGGGTTCGATTCCCGCCTCTGCCTTGTGTGTGTGGAGTTTGCATGTTCTCCCCGTGCCTCGGGGGTTTCCTCCGGGTACTCCGGTTTCCTCCCCCGGTCCAAAGACATGCATGGTAGGTTGATTGGCATCTCTGGAAAATTGTCTGTAGTGTGTGAGTGTGTGAGTGAATGAGAGTGTGTGTGTGTGTGTGCCCTGTGATGGGTTGGCACTCTGTCCAGGATGTATCCTGCCTTGATGCCCGATGACGCCTGAGATAGGCACAGGCTCCCCGTGACCCGAGGTAGTTCGGATAAGCGGTAGAAGATGAGTGAGAGAGTGAGTGAGTGAGAGTGAGTGAGTGAGTGATACTTATTACAGGTAACAACATCGAACACTCATAAAAAGCTAATACACAATGTACAAACGCTTGTGTCGGCACTTTAGGATTTATATTTTGTAAAAGAAAAGCACATTGCTAGCAAATTCTTGTCCATGTCTTGTCCAATTCTTGCTCTTGTCCAAGAGACACAACACACAACAAACTTCAGGCTTCAGATAAAGCTTATAAAGGGCTGAGATCTCTCATCATTTTAGAAATTCGAGAACATTGGCGATGTACATGGAGGCAATAATATACAATAATAATACAACATATAGTAATGTTTAATTTGAGAAGGAACCCACATACAAATGATTCCGAATACAAGGACAAACATGAAAGTAAGTCTCAACCTTGCTTCAGAGAATAATCTCAGCAGGGGAAGATATTTAATTAAAGGTGGGGATGTGGTAGCTCAGTGTTTAAGGTGTTGGGCTACTGAACCCCAGGTCTACCAAGCTGAAGCTGCCACTGCTGGGCCCCTGAGCAAGGCCCTTAACCCTCAGTTGCTCAGTTGTAAGTCACTCTGGATAAGGGTGTCTGCTAACTGTCGTAAATGTAAATGTAAATGTCTCCGATGTTTGAGAAATGCGCAATGAGCAGAAGAGGGCGGAGAGAGTGTTCAGTGCGCATGTGTGACATTAGCAGAAAGCGGTTTTAACATTGACATGGAGGATAAAAACAAAGAAAGAAAGAGAATAAAGGCTTACGATAAGGTAAGAAGTAGGACGTGTTAATATAGGATCAGCTTTCCAGCGCTGGAGAGAACTGAAGGAGCAGGAAGTTGGTCACATATTCACAGATTGGAGTTTCCTGAGTCAATAACTCCTGAGCTAAACGCTGTTACTACACAAATAACACCTCTTTTCTATCGTAGTAATGTAGAGACGCAGCTACAACCGTGTTTTGTGTAGTAACAGCGTTTAGCTCAGGAGTTATTGACTCAGGAAACTCCAATCTGTGAATATGTGACCAACTTTACTTAAGACGCCGAGGTGCTTTTTTCCTTCTCGATAGGTGAGTAACGTTGGTTTTGCTTTGTTACACAGAACTAATATATGTCTTTGTCCTTTACATGATTATGCTTGTGTGTCATTTTTGCTTGTTTGTTTATCTACAATCGTATTGTTCTTCCCTTCAGCTATGATAAAGACACGTTTCTTTCCATTAGTTGCCTGGGTTACGTATGTACGTGTGGGTGGAGCTATCGATACAGGGGTGGGACCCATTTGGGTTAGGGGCGTGTTTGTTTTGGTGATTTCAAATGTCAACATTGGCTTTCAAACAACAGAGATCCCACCTTTAACTGTATTTATTTACCTACTTACTTTTAAATACTATATTTGTAATCATAATCATCAATCCTGTGCTCATGCATATTAGTTTTAAAGGCAACTCTGTTCTAGCTTCTGTTCCTATTTACAGAAGTAATAAGGAACCTTTACTTCTCCAGTGAAATCTTACCGTATTGTGCATTGTTGAAGGTCCCGGCGACGGTCCTACAGGAAGAGTTGTCCCCTCCGCACACTCCACACTTATCATTTCTGGCTTTGGAGTTCAAAACATGATCACAACCCGCTTGCTGGAAAAGTAGAAAACATACATATGGCTAATAAAGCATGAAAGAGAGAAACATGCAACTCCATGCATCATATGTACCGAGTGTATGTACTGTACCGTACCCTGCAAAGGCCTTGAACGCAGATGTCGTAAGTGTCAGGACCACAAGGAGTTCCATCAACTACTCGATCTTGCAGCTGGTAGTATGACATAGTCCCAGCAACACGACAGAACAGCTTACATCGATCCTTCATGAGGACTACAAGGAGGAACCGTGGATATATGCGATCGTAAGCATACGCGGTTCAACAATCAAAAGCATACATAAGTTAATAAAACATTTATAAGACTTAATTTACGTT
Organism: Tachysurus vachellii; assembly: GCF_030014155.1. Classification (NCBI taxonomy): domain Eukaryota; kingdom Metazoa; phylum Chordata; class Actinopteri; order Siluriformes; family Bagridae; genus Tachysurus; species Tachysurus vachellii. The sequence continues at coordinate 23,354,285 of NC_083473.1, forward strand.
TGACATTATATCATTACATCCGCTGAGACCTCGTTCAATGTGAAAGTTATATAAAAATTCATATCGCAGATTTCTATTAATTAATAAAAATGACAATCTGACAAAAAGCAAAGTTGTGTGATTCAAAGGAATCCAGCAGAATACTATATAGAGAGGTGAATATTATAAGTTTTTATTAAAAAAAGAGTTTTCCGACAGTTTTCTGCCTGTCGAAGCCTGTTAGCTTAAAGTGTTTATTGTATCTAGTCGAAATAGTCCAGCTTGATCTCGCTCAGCTACGAGAGGGCTGTGAAAGTTTGCAGGACAGACAAAGATCTACACAACAAAGGCATTCAGTAGTATATAAAGAATCGTGTGTGTAAGCATTTCAAATACGTTGATATGAACAACGTAAACATATGCTACGGTTTACAGCTATTAAAAACGTGCAGTGCGGATGGAAAGCCACCTGAAGCTTTAGCCCTAAGGCCAAGAACAAATAACAGAGTCACTGTGAAAGGAGCATGGGTGTGTGACTTTGTTTTACTCTACTC